>NC_057799.1:602972394-603179627 GCF_018294505.1 Triticum aestivum
CAAGAAAAAACAATTAAGAAAAGAAGAAAAAAGATTACCGCTGAAGCTTTAAAGTCATCACGGATAACAATGTTAAAACGCTGCTCGTTATCGCTCGCACAATGCGAATGACAGATTGGGCACACCATCCTACATATACGGGGAAAACACAAAAACATGACCTTAGGATGAATTAGAACAAGGAAAAGGTATTACACAAAAATGTGTTGTAGAAGAAAACAAAAAAAAATCAATAAAAAAGTTAAGGTCTGCATTCCCATAACAAAAAAAACAAAAAAAGGCATGACACTACAGTACTGGAGGCCGCTGATATATCGGAGCAATGTGCAGCAGCCACGATTTCAGAAAAAATTGAAGCCACTCCGTCGGCAACAATATTTGCTCATAAGAAACTAGCAGATCCTATTCTAGGCAGGCCTGGGCTTTTGCGTCAAAAACAGTCCGGGCCGGACTGCAAAGACAAAAAAAAGGGGGCCGGGTCGCGGCCGAACACCAGATGGGCGCGCACACGTCGCTACGAAGCTCTCCACGTTGACAAACACGAATCGCGGCGCAGCTGGATCCGACGGTTGGAAAAGTGAATGAGACCAATCTATTTCTCATTCGAATGAGTTTTAGCAAAACCGAAATTTAAACCTACATCTTTGAAGCCCATACTTCCTTTTATCCCCCGATATACACACATCTTCCATCTAATACTCTTCCATTCCATCACACAAACTAGTGCATTTTCTTTGTATCCACATCATCGCCCCACCAAAAACTAGACGTACCATCAATAATCCCTTTATACATCTTTTTTGGGGGATTTTAAACACCGACATCGGAAAAGTTGGTATGGCTTGTGACACAGCTGTCAATAGCACGTCTTTCCCTCCAATGTTAAAACTTTTCCTTCCATCCACTTTATTCTCTTTGGTACCCGATCAACAAGATATTGAAAGGAGTCACTTCCATCAGATCCCACGGTTGCTGAGAGCCCCAAGTGTTTATCTGTTAAAGCTTCAGCCATAATATCCGGACTGCATATAATCTTCCTCTCTTCCGCTCTTATATTGGGGATGAAAAACAATGCTAGATTTATGTTCACTAACCAGCTGGCCTGACACAACACAATATTCCAAAAGGATTCTTTTCAGCTTGCATCAATCTCAAAGAGTCGTCATCAGAAGGAGGTTTGAAATTGTTGGTGCATCACAACATACCCGAACACCTTTCAATTGACCACTTCATTCAGCATGAAGTTAATAAACTCGTTAACACCCCTCAATACACAGAAGAAATAAACACAGACATAACAAGTCTCCCTAACGAAGCACCCTCATAGAGATAAATTGTTGCCCAAAGGCTCCTCAGTCGGCTGGGCGATAGCCCAACGCGGCCACGCGCACACCCGGCCACAGACGTCTGTCTTTCCGAACTGTCTGATGAGATAAAAAAAGTATCGATGACAAGGAGAGCCATCACAATCTGCTGAGCGGAGATACTACATTCAGGAAATAATCTCATATGAACTGTTGAGTACAATAATGCTTGCTACGTCACCACACTGTCCAATGATAGACCAATTATCTCACTCGCTTGGAAGAAGCGGGTGGTGCTCCTACTACTTAAAACAAAGGCTTAATGTTAATGATCAGTGGGCAGCAAGCACGAGACTACTTAATTATGCTTAGAAAGATTGCATGTATCGATCGACAGGTCGGGAGCAAAACATGTGGCGCGAGGCATTGTTAATTTGACTTTCCTAGCTAGACTTGACTGGCTGCTTACAAGGCCGCCTATCTTTTTCTGCGAAATCTTAAGTAGCAAGTATACTTAACAGCGCGAACAAATCACGCACATCAGTGTGACCAAGTTCACACTTGAGTCAGCATGCACGCAGATAAACCATGGAGAATGCATGTTTGTGTTGTTACTGAGACAGACCCTGTTTTGAGTTTGCTCGGATTTGCTCTTCAGGGTGAAAACTAAAGATCAAATCTCTGTGCATGGATCTAACGCTGTAACGCGTCGTTGCTGAAGCACTTTACTCACAGTCCGAGTGCTGTCATTGGTGGAATTTGATGTTGATGGTTGCTACTGTATGCTTTAGTTTGGTTCGACATGACTTTTGAGGGTCACGTTTTTTCCTTTTTGTCATTTGTGTGTGCTTTTGTGTTGGTTGTGTGTATCCTCGTCATGTAGGAAACGGGTGCACATCCATAGTACTTGTACTCTTTTGATATGACATTATGAGTTAATAAAAACACCCTTTATCGGAAAGAAAAACAGTGTTAAGCCAATCAAGTAAATAAGCCAAAGAAAATCAGATCGACTCAAGACGGTTAATGGCTAGGATTATATTCGTGTTTACCAGATCTCTCTTTCGAATTAGCTGGGAGGTACCGAGTATTGAGTATTGACTTGAGAAGTGCAGGTCGTTTCCTAGCCTAAACAAGCCAAAGAAAATCAGATCGAGATGCTATGCTACTACTCCAGCTCAGTGTAGCTTGCATTGGTGTGGCAGCATAAGTAGCTGCAGAGACTCATCGCAGGATAGAGAGGCGACAATCGATTCACACGCTCTGACCACACTTTGATCTGATCTGTTCGGTACCTGACGGAGCCGTGGTAGCTCAAGCTCGCTGCCGGCATGGAGGTGGATGGCAAGAAGCCGTACGTCATCGCCGTGATCATACAGGTCATCGCCACCGGCATGCTCGTCACCTCCAAGGCGGCGTACAACCAGGGGTTCAACACCTACGTCTTCGTCTTCTACCGCCAGGCCGCCGCGTCTCTTCTCTTGCTGCCTCTCGCCATTGTCCTCGAAAGGTACTGCCTCAGAGCTAACTATCTATCTGGTACTACTTGAGCTATACTTCTAGCAAGGGAACCATGCATGCAAGTAAGGTCGATGATGAGTTGCAAACTGATTCCCAGGAAAAACATACGGTTAATCTCGTTCCGGTTGCTCATGAAGCTGTTCCTCTATGCCTTATTCGGGTAAGTAAGCAACGCATGGAGTAAATTGCAAAAAATCATCACAATTGGCTCGAAGTTATCAATGCTTCAGGAAAAAGCCATCAGAAAACATGCATTTTGGTGGGTGTTTGATGACTTTTGCGCAATTATGGTGGTTTTTTGCAATTTACTCATCGATTGCGGCACCTAATTAGCTGTTTGTGTATACGCAACAAATAGGGGATGAATGATTGATCGATATTTTCAGGACTACATTTAGCTTGAACCTGTACAACGTGAGCCTCAAGTTAACATCTGCTACCGTGGGGTCTGCAACCAGCAACTCCATGCCCGTGGTCACCTTCATCATAGCGTTACTGCTGAGGTACGAACTAGTTGATCCAGCCAACTACTATTATATGATTATACTACTCTCTGTTTCATAATAATTAAACTAAACCACGACAAGAATTATGGAATAGAGGGAGTACTAAAGTTAGTCAGTAGTAGTAGTAGTACGTACCTAGTGACTTGTACACTTGGCCGCAGGATGGAAGTGGTGAAGCTGAGGAGCCCCTCGGGCATAGCCAAGGTGGCCGGCGTCGGGCTCTGCCTCGCCGGGGTGCTCGCCATCGCCTTCTACGTCGGTCCGTCCCTGGACCCGGTGAACCACCACCGCGCCTTTGCTGTCGCAAACGGGGAGGCTGATGCGAAGAGGGGGACGTGGATCATGGGCACGTTGCTCATGGTGCTCGTCAACGTGACGTGGTCCCTGTGGATCGTCCTGCAGGCCGCGCTGCTCAAGGAGTTCCCCCACAAGCTGCTCGTCACGGCGACGCAGTGCGCCTTCAGCGCGGGCCAGTGTTTCGTCGTCGCGGCGGTCGCCGAGAGGGACTTCTCCCGGTGGCAGCTGGGGTTCGACGTCACATTGGTCGCCGTCCTCTACACCGTAAGGCTTCTCAATTCTCTGTCTTGACAATTCCTGCCAATGGATGGATGCATGGAGTGGTGGACTGATGTATGCATGGGTTGAATTAGGGGTTTGTGGTGACGGGAGTGTCGTACTACCTGCAAGCATGGTGCGCGGACATGAGAGGGCCGGTCTTCCTCGCCGTGTGGAACCCGCTCTGCTTCGTCTTCACCATTTTCTGCTCCTCCTTCTTCCTCGGAGAGATCGTTCACCTCGGCAGGTACGTGACGATCGACATCGACTGCACAACTGGTCTATCAGTCTATCCTTGCAAAACTCCACTTCATTTATTCTTCTTTTTCATTAATTTTGGCAGTATCTTGGGTGGAATTCTTCTCGTTGGAGGTCTGTACAGCGTGCTGTGGGGTAAAAGCAAGGAGAACCGGACTGGGCCATGTGGTGAGCCGATTATGATGATCCATGGCGTGGGTGACGGGAAATCTGCAGATGAGGAGGAGAAGAATGCGAGGAGCAAACAAGTTAACGGGGAGATGGAGCACGATAAAGAAGCAACGGTATCGCCTGCTGAACAAGTCTGATTTGATCGATTAAAGGAGGCCCCATCTTCTCATGGGATGCATCCATTATTCGAGTAATTGTGAATTCAGTCCAATTTGAACTTGCATCCATTATCAATTTATTACTGCTCTTTAGCTAATTCTTAGTTGCTTAACCTTTTACAAATCCCGGTCACCTAAACTTGCATACTACTGAGCTTACACTGCAAACTTTGAAGGTATGCAACTTTTAGTCCATATATACAACATAGAGGTAATTACATCAATGGTGCCTAAACTTGCCACCAATGTTTAGTTTTGTGCACGAACTTGAAGAATACACCGATTTGGTGCAAAAACTTGGCTCTTTGATGCAAATACGGTTCGAATCACGTTTTCATACGTCCGCGCTGCTGACCAGGATGCCAGCGTGGTCGTGGGACCTAATGTCAGCGAGTGCCCCCTTCGTTCTGTTTATTTTTTGCACATAAGCCCTGACCCGGTGGGACACAGCAGCCCGCCCCTGCCCCCCTCCCAAATCCCTAACCCTCGATCCCCTTTCCACCGCGGCGGCGTGCTCAAGTAGGACGGCGGCAAGGGCCTCCTCCGTGACCGTGTTCTTCACCAGGCACACCAGCTGCGCGGCTGGCACGCCCTACGCCCTGCCGCGGTGCTCGAGGCACGCTGCGTTGAAGCCGTCCATGCCCAGCGCCAGCGCGTCCGGGAGCATGTCCGCCGGCTGCCACAGCTCGTACGTCGGCTTGTGCAGCGACAGCACGTGCGCCTTTGCCCACGGCTTCAGTTGCTGCAGTACCTCCAGCCTCTACGGCGCAAGGTACCTCCTCCGTTCCTCCTCATCCTCCCGCCGCTCGGCCATTGGTCCTCCTCTGCTACTCACAGCGCTCCTACACCTCCTGTCCCAAGGGCGACTTGTGTGGGCACAGAGATGCGCTTGCTCGACGTGTATGCAATGAAGGTGTGACACAGGGCCATGGTTTTTGGTGTGACGGTATGAGGTAACATTGGGTCTGAATTCAGAAGCTCTTAATTCTGTGGTTTGTGATAATTTGAGTAGATCACATCAGTTATTACTGGAGCCTCTTATTAGTGTGTGAATTGTTTATTAACAGGATGAGAGGACTTGTGGTTATGACAAATGGATCGACAAACCATGGCAGGGAAGGGAGAGAAGTGTAATTGCTAATCTTGCTAGCAAGAAAGAGGTTTTGGAGAAGAAGCTGAAGGAGAAAGATGGTGACATAGAAGCTGTGAAGGAGAAGCAGATAATGGAGACGAGAATGATTGCAATGGAGATCAGTTGCTATCCAGAGATAGGATGATAATGTTTTGCTATATTAATGTATTTTGGTTTAGTCGCAATCATGTTTGCAATGGCTGGCAGGTCCTGATGCATTTAGTTTTAATGTATTTTGGTTTAGTTGAGACAAAATTAGTATTTTGATGAACTCAATGAGATGTACTACTGAAATGCTTGGTCTGTGTATTGAAAGAAAATGGCAATTCGAGATGTTTTGTTTCCTGTACTGCAGTTTCAGATTAATGTCAATTTCATGTACAACAATCTCCTGTACCGAATCAATCTCATGTACCGAATTGAAATTATTGTTTCATGTACCTGTACATCAAACATGATTTGAACCGAATGATTCATGTACTATAGTAGTACATCATAGCTAAAATTTGACAGCACCACTTGATATTCAGTGGCAAATTTTGACAACAATTGTGTGAACATCATAGCTAAAATTTGACAGCAACACAATGATATTCGGTGCAAAATTTTTAAATTTTGATAGCAAGAAAGTGATATTCAGTGCCAAATTTTGACAAGATCTTTGTGGTCATCACAACTAAATTTTGACAGCAAGACAGTGATATTCAGTACCAAATTATTGACGGCAACACTATAAATAGGTCTAGTACATAACATGACAGCCAAATACTTAAGTTCAAGGTACATAACATCAGTACATCACATCCAAATGTTCATTACATTAATAAGAACAAGTCTGGTAATCAAAATAGGCTTCTAAGCAAAAGATCAAGTTCATTGATGAACTTAGGTGCATTTTCATCAAGTTCAGATATGAACTTGTGTATTTCTTTTCCCATCTACATGGAGAGGAAGTCATCAGTCCACTCATCCAAATGTTCATAACATGAACTTGTGTATTCCTCCTCTGCTCCCACATGTGAGTTATCTGCATCTGCTCCAAACATCAAGTTCCATGGTCCAGCCCCTGTCGTTCCTCCATTTGCACCTACTCTTCCAGCACCTCCTCTTGCACCTCCTGTAGCATTGCCTCTCCCAGCTCCTCTTCCACCTCCTGTAGCATTGCCTCTCCCATTTCCTCTTCCACCTCTTCCTGTAACTTGCCTCTTCCTTCCTCTTGCATTTTGATTTACTTGGTGGCTTGATTGAGGAACATCTTCAGGAATATCTTCAGTAACACCCCTCCTTCTGACCCTGCCACTTGACATAGCTGTTGTCACTCTAGGTGGAGGCACGGTAGCTCTGGCTTGTGCAACAAACGCAAATTCAGGAAGAGGGCCATGATCCATGACTGGTTGATATGACATCCTCTCCTAATAATTAAGCAAAGGAAAATGTAGACATTCAGTTGAAGTGATAATGAACAAGATTCAAACAAAGAAACATAGCAGATTAAGAACGTTACCATTTGTTGCAAGAGATAAACCATTGATCCTGGGGTCTGAGTTGGATCCATGGTTGGATGTACTGTGTGTGCCATTATGTTCTGCATTTACAACAGTTTAGTTGCACATATGACTGAAAGTAATTACAGAAATAAGAAACTAGGTGCATGTTGTAACTTACAGAAATTATGGATGGATCATCAAACTCGTCTTCCGAATCATCTTCTGTAGCTTGAGGTGCCTCTCTGTTAGTTTCTTGCCATTTATTGTGGCCTTTCTTATTGTGATTTGCACCTCCACACAGAGAACAGTGCATGGTTACACCATGTTTAGTCAGTTTCTTCCCTCCTTCCTTGTCTTGCTTCTCTTCTGGATCTTTCTTTCTATTTCTCCTTGGTCTGCCCATGACCTTTGTGTACACAGGTGTTGGGGATCGTAGCAGAATTTTAAAATTTCCTATGCATCACCAAGATCCATCTATGGAGTATACTAGCAACGAGGGGAAAGGAGTGCATCTACATACCCTTGTAGATCGTGAGCGGAAGCGTTCCAATGAACGGGGTTGATGGAGTCGTACTCGCCGTGATCCAAATCACCGATGACCGAGTGCCGAACGGACGGCACCTCCGCGTTCAACACACGTACGGAGCAGCGACGTCTCCTCCTTCTTCGTCCAGCAAGGGGGAAGGAGAGGTTGATGGAGATCCAGCAGCGCGACGGCGTGGTGGTGGAAGTAGCGGGATCTCGGCAGGGCTTCGCCAAGCTTCTGCGAGAGGGAGAGGTGTTGCAGGGGGAGAGGGAGGCGCCAGGGGCTGTGGTGCTGCTGCCCTCCCTCCCCCCCACTATATATAGGGACCCCTGGGGGGGCACCGGCCCTGGGAGATCAGATCTCCAAGGGGGGGCGGCGGCCAAAGGGGAAGGGGGGGTGGCTTCCCCCCAAAGCCAAGTGGGGCGTCCCCCACCCCCAGGGGTTCCAACCCTAGGCGCAGGGGGAGGCCCAAGGGGGGCGCCCCAGCCCACTAAGGGCTGGTTCCCTTCCCACTTCAGCCCATGGGGCCCTCCGGGATAGGTGGCCCCACCCGGTGGACCCCCGGGACCCTTCCGGTGGTCCCGGTACAATACCGATAACCCCCGAAACTTTCCCGGTGGCCGAAACTGGACTTCCCATATATAATTCTTCACTTCCGGACCGTTCCGGAACTCCTCGTGACGTCCGGGATCTCATCCGGAACTCCGAACAACTTTTGGGTTTCCGCATACTAATATCTCTACAACCCTAGCGTCACCGAACCTTAAGTGTGTAGACCCTAAGGGTTCGGGAGACATTCAAACATGACCGAGACGCCTCTTCGGTCAATAACCAACAGCGGGATCTGGATACCCATGTTGGCTCCCACATGTTCCACGATGATCTCATCGGATGAACCACGATGTCGAGGATTCAATCAATCCCGTATACAATTCCCTTTGTCAAACGGTATGTTACTTGCCCGAGATTCGATCGTCGGTATCCCAATACCTTGTTCAATCTCGTTACCGGCAAGTCTCTTTACTCGTACCGTAATGCATGATCCCGTGGCTAACTCCTTAGTCACATTGAGCTCATTATGATGATGCATTACCGAGTGGGCCCAGAGATACCTCTCCGTCATACGGAGTGACAAATCCCAGCCTCGATCCGTGCCAACTCAACAGACACTTTCGGAGATACCCGTAGTGTACCTTTATAGTCACCCAGTTACGTTGTGACGTTTGGCACACCCAAAGCACTCCTACGGTATCCGGGAGTTGCACGATCTCATGGTCTAAGGAAAAGATACTTGACATTGGAAAAGCTCTAGCAAATGAACTACACGATCTTTGAGCTATGCTTAGGATTGGGTCTTGTCCATCACATCATTCTCCTAATGATGTGATCCCGTTATCAATGACATCCAATGTCCATAGTCAGGAAACCATGACTATCTGTTGATCAACGAGCTAGTCGACTAGAGGCTTACTAGGGACACGTTGTGGTCTATATATTCACACAGGTATTACGATTTCCAGATAACACAATTATAGCATGAACAATAGATAATTATCATGAACAAAGAAATATAATAATAACCATTTATTATTGCCTCTAGGGCATATTTCCAACAGTCTCCCACTTGCAGTAGAGTCAATAATCTAGTTACATTGTGATGAATTGAACACCCATAGCGTCCTGGTGTTGATCATGTTTTGCTCTAGGGAGAGGTTTAGTCAACGGATCTGCTACATTCAGGTCCGTATGTACTTTACAAATATCTATGTCTCCATTTTGAACACTTTCACGAATGGAGTTGAAGCGACGCTTGATATGCCTGGTCTTCCTGTGAAACCTGGGCTCCTTCACAAGGGCAATAGCTCCAGTGTTGTCACAGAAGAGAGTCATCGGGCCCGACGCATTGGGAATCACCCCTAGGTCGGTAATGAACTCCTTCATCCAGACTGCTTCCTGCGCTGCCTCTGAGGCTGCCATGTACTCCGCTTCACATGTAGATCCCGCCACGACGCTTTGCTTGCAACTGCACCAGCTTACTGCCCCTCCATTCAAAATATACACGTATCCGGTTTGTGACTTCGAGTCATCCAGATCTGTGTCGAAGCTAGCGTCGACGTAACCCATTACGATGAGCTCTTCGTCACCTCCATAAACGAGAAACATATCCTTAGTCCTCTTCAGGTACTTCAGGATATTCTTGACCGCTGTCCAGTGTTCCATGCCGGGATTACTTTGGTACCTTCCTACCAAACTTACGGCAAGGTTTACATCAGGTCTGGTACACAGCATGGCATACATAATAGACCCTATGGCCGAGGCATAGGGGATGACACTCATCTTTTCTCTATCTTCTGCCGTGGTCGGGCATTGAGCCGTGCTCAATTGCACACCTTGCAATACAGGCAAGAACCCCTTCTTGGACTGACCCATATTGAACTTCTTCAATATCTTGTCAAGGTATGTACTCTGTGAAAGACCAATGAGGCGTCTTGATCTATCTCTATAAATCTTGATGCCTAATATATATGCAGCTTCTCCAAGGTCCTTCATTGAAAAACACTTATTCAAATAGGCCTTTATACTTTCCAAGAATTCTATATCATTTCCCATCAATAGTATGTCATCCACATATAATATGAGAAATGCTACAGAGCCCCACTCACTTTCTTGTAAACACAGGCTTCTCCATAAGTCTGTGTAAACCCAAACGCTTTGATCATCTCATCAAAACGAATGTTCCAACTCCGAGATGCTTGCACCAGTCCATAGATGGAGCGCTGGAGCTTGCATACCTTGTTAGCATTCTTAGGATCGACAAAACCTTCCGGCTGCATCATATACAATTCTTCCTTAAGAAAGCCGTTAAGGAATGCCGTTTTGACGTCCATCTGCCATATCTCATAATCATAGTATGCGACAATTGCTAACATGATTCGGACGGACTTCAGCTTCGGTACGGGTGAGAAAGTCTCATCGTAGTCAACCCCTTGAACTTGTCGATAACCCTTAGCGACAAGTCGAGCCTTATAGATGGTCACATTACCATCCGCGTCTGTCTTCTTCTTAAAGATCCATTTATTTTCTATGGCTCGCCGATCATCGGGCAAGTCAGTCAAAGTCCATACTTCGTTTTCATACATGGATCCTATCTCGGATTTCATGGCTTCTAGCCATTTGTCGGAATCCGGGCCCGCCATCGCTTCTTCATAGTTCGAAGGTTCACCGTTGTCTAACAACATGATTTCCAGGACAGGGTTGCCGTACCACTCTGGTGCGGAACGTGTCCTTGTGGACCTACGAAGTTCAGCAGTAACTTGATCTGAAGCTTCATGATCATCATCATTAACTTCCTCCCCAGTCGGTGTAGGCACCACAGGAACATCTTCCCGCGCTGCGCTACTTTCCGGTTCGGAAGGGGTGACTATCACCTCATCAAGTTCCACTTTCCTCCCACTCAATTCTTTCGAGAGAAACTCTTTCTCCAGAAAGGACCCGTTCTTGGCAACAAAGATCTTGCCTTCGGATCTGAGGTAGAAGGTATACCCAATGGTTTCCTTAGGGTATCCTATGAAGACGCATTTTTCCGACTTGGGTTCGAGCTTTTCAGGTTGAAGTTTCTTGACATAAGCATCGCATCCCCAAACTTTTAGAAACGACAGCTTAGGTTTCTTCCCAAACCATAATTCATACGGTGTCGTCTCAACGGATTTCGACGGAGCCCTATTTAAAGTGAATGCGGCAGTCTCTAAAGCATAGCCCCAAAATGAGAGCGGTAGATCGGTAAGAGACATCATAGATCGCACCATATCCAATAGAGTGCGATTACGACGTTCGGACACACCATTTCGCTGAGGTGTTCCAGGCGGCGTGAGTTGTGAAACGATTCCACATTTCTTTAAGTGCGTACCAAATTCGTGACTTAAATATTCTCCACCACGATCTGATCGTAAGAACTTTATTTTCCTGTCACGTTGATTCTCAACCTCACTCTGAAATTCCTTGAACTTTTCAAAGGTTTCAGACTTGTGTTTCATTAGGTAGACATACCCATATCTACTTAAGTCATCAGTGAGAGTGAGAACATAACGATATCCTCCGCGAGCCTCAACACTCATTGGACCGCACACATCGGTATGTATGATTTCCAATAAGTTGGTTGCTCGCTCCATTGTTCCGGAGAACGGAGTCTTGGTCATCTTACCCATGAGGCATGGTTCGCACGTGTCAAATGATTCGTAATCAAGAGACTCCAAAAGTCCATCTGCATGGAGCTTCTTCATGCGCTTGACACCAATGTGACCAAGGCGGCAGTGCCACAAGTATGTGGGACTATCGTTATCAACTTTACATCTTTTGGTATTCACACTATGAATATGTGTAACATCACGTTCGAGATTCATCAAGAATAAACCATTGACCAGCGGGGCATGACCATAAACATATCTCTCATATAAATAGAACAACCATTATTCTCGGATTTAAATGAGTAGCCATCTCGAATTAAACGAGATCCAGATACAATGTTCATGCTCAAAGCTGGCACTAAATAACAATTATTGAGGTTTAAAACTAATCCCGTAGGTAAATGCAGAGGTAGCGTGCCGACGGCGATCACATCGACCTTGGAACCATTCCCGACGCGCATCGTCACCTCGTCCTTTGCCAGTCTCCGCTTATTCCGCAGTTCCTGTTTTGAGTTACAAATATGAGCAACCGCACCGGTATCAAATACCCAGGAGCTACTACGAGTACTGGTAAGGTACACATCAATTACATGTATATCACATATACCTTTGGTGTTGCCGGCCTTCTTGTCCGCTAAGTATTTGGGGCAGTTCCGCTTCCAGTGACCACTTCCCTTGCAATAAAAGCACTCAGTCTCAGGCTTGGGTCCATTCCTTGACTTCTTCCCGGCAACTGGCTTACCGGGCGCGGCAACTCCCTTGCCGTCCTTCTTGAAGTTCTTCTTACCCTTGCCTTTCTTGAACTTAGTGGTTTTATTCACCATCAACACTTGATGTTCCTTTCTGATCTCCACCTCCGCTGATTTCAGCATTGAATATACCTCAGGAATGGTCTTTTCCATCCCCTGCATATTGAAGTTCATCACAAAGCTCTTGTAGCTCGGTGGAAGCGACTGAAGGATTCTGTCAATGACCGCGTCATCCGGGAGATTAACTCCCAGCTGAGACAAGCGGTTGTGTAACCCAGACATTCTGAGTATGTGCTCACTAACAGAACTATTTTCCTCCATTTTACAGCTGAAGAACTTGTCGGAGACTTCATATCTCTCGACCCGGGCATGAGCTTGGAAAACCATTTTCAGCTCTTCGAACATCTCATATGCTCCATGTTTCTCAAAACGCTTTTGGAGACCCGGTTCTAAGCTGTAAAGCATGCCGCACTGAACGAGGGAGTAATCATCAGCACGTGATTGCCAAGCGTTCATAACGTCTTGGTTCTCTGGGATTGGTGCTTCACCTAGCGGTGCTTCTAGGACATAATCTTTCTTGGCAGCTATGAGGATGATCCTCAGGTTCCGGACCCAGTCCGTATAGTTGCTGCCATCATCTTTCAGCTTGGTTTTCTCTAGGAACGCGTTGAAGTTGAGGACAACGTGGGCCATTTGATCTACAAGACATATTGTAAAGATTTTAGACTAAGTTCATGATAATTAAGTTCATATAATCAAATTATTCAATGAACTCCCACTCAGATAGACATCCCTCTAGTCATCTAAGTGAAACATGATCCGAGTTAACTAGGCCGTGTCCGATCATCACGTGAGACGGACTAGTCAAGATCGGTGAACATCTCCATGTTGATCGTATCTTCTATACGACTCATGCTCGACCTTTCGGTCCTCCGTGTTCCGAGGCCATGTCTGTACATGCTAGGCTCGTCAAGTCAACCTAAGTGTATTGCGTGTGTTCCGAGGCCATGTCTGTACATGCTAGGCTCGTCAACACCCGTTGTATGCGAACGTTAGAATCTATCACACCCGATCATCACGTGGTGCTTCGAAACAACGAACCTTCGCAACGGTGCACAGTTAGGGGGAACACTTTCTTGAAATTATTATAAGGGATCATCTTACTTACTACCGTCGTTCTAAGCAAATAAGATGCAAAACATGATAAACATCACATGCAATCAAATAGTGACATGATATGGCCAATATCATTTTGCTCCTTTGATCTCCATCTTCGGGGCACCATGATCATCTTCGTCACCGGCATGACACCATGATCTCCATCATCATGATCTCCATCATTGTGTCTTCATGAAGTTGTCACGCCAACGATTACTTCTACTTCTATGGCTAACGCGTTTAGCAATAAAGTAAAGTAATTTACATGGCGTTATTCAATGACACGCAGGTCATACAAAAAATAAAGACAACTCCTATGGCTCCTGCCGGTTGTCATACTCATCGACATGCAAGTCGTGATTCCTATTACAAGAATATGATCAATCTCATACATCACATATATCATTCATCACATCTTCTGGCCATATCACATCACATAGCACATGCTGCAAAAACAAGTTAGACGTCCTCTAATTGTTGTTGCAAGTTTTTACGTGGCTTGTATAGGTTTCTAGCAAGAACGTTTCTTACCTACGTAAAACCACAACGTGATATGCCAATTTCTATTTACCCTTCATAAGGACCCTTTTCATCGAATCCGTTCCGACTAAAGTGGGAGAGACAGACACCCGCTAGCCACCTTATGCAACTAGTGCATGTCAGTCGGTGGAACCTGTCTCACGTAAGCGTACGTGTAAGGTCGGTCCGGGCCGCTTCATCCCACAATACCGCCGAAACAAGATAAGACTAGTAGCGGCAAGAAGAATTGGCAACATCTACGCCCACAACTGCTTTGTGTTCTACTCGTGCATAGTAACTACGCATAGGCCTGGCTCATGATGCCACTGTTGGGGATCGTAGCAGAATTTTAAAATTTCCTACGCATCACCAAGATCCATCTATGGAGTATACTAGCAACGAGGGGAAAGGAGTGCATCTACATACCCTTGTAGATCGCGAGCGGAAGCGTTCCAATGAACGGGGTTGATGGAGTCGTACTCGCCGTGATCCAAATCACCGATGACCGAGTGCCGAACGGACGGCACCTCCGCGTTCAACACACGTACGGAGCAGCGACGTCTCCTCCTCTGGATCCAGCAAGGGGGAAGGAGAGGTTGATGGAGATCCAGCAGCACGACGGCGTGGTGGTGGAAGTAGCGGGATCTCGGCAGGGCTTCGCCAAGCTTCTGCGAGAGGGAGAGGTGTTGCAGGGGGAGAGGGAGGCGCCAGGGGCTGTGGTGCTGCTGCCCTCCCTCCCCCCCACTATATATAGGGACCCCTGGGGGGGCGCCGGCCCTGGGAGATCAGATCTCCAAGGGGGGGCGGCAGCCAAAGGGAAGGGGGGGGTGGCTTCCCCCCCAAGCCAAGTGGGGCGCCCCCACCCCTAGGGTTTCCAACCCTAGGCGCAGGGGGAGGCCCAAGGGGGGGCGCCCCAGCCCACTAAGGGCTGGTTCCCTTCCCACTTCAGCCCATGGGGCCCTCCGGGATAGGTGGCCCCACCCGGTGGACCCCCGGGACCCTTCCGGTGGTCCCGGTACAATACCGATAACCCCCGAAACTTTCCCGGTGGCCGAAACTGGACTTCCCATATATAATTCTTCACCTCCGGACAATTCCGGAACTCCTCGTGACGTCCGGGATCTCATCCGGGACTCCGAACAACTTTCGGGTTTCCGCATACTAATATCTCTACAACCCTAGCGTCACCGAACCTTAAGTGTGTAGACCCTACGGGTTCGGGAGACATGCAGACATGACCGAGACGCCTCTCCGGTCAATAACCAACAGCGGGATCTGGATACCCATGTTGGCTCCCACATGTTCCACGATGATCTCATCGGATGAACCACGATGTCGAGGATTCAATCAATCCCGTATACAATTCCCTTTGTCAAACGGTATGTTACTTGCCCGAGATTCGATCGTCGGTATCCCAATACCTTGTTCAATCTCGTTACCGGCAAGTCTCTTTACTCGTACCGTAATGCATGATCCCATGGCTAACTCCTTAGTCACATTGAGCTCATTATGATGATGCATTACCGAGTGGGCCCAGAGATACCTCTCCGTCATACGGAGTGACAAATCCCAGTCTCGATCCGTGCCAACTCAACAGACACTTTCGGAGATACCCGTACTGTACCTTTATAGTCACCCAGTTACGTTGTGACGTTTGGCACACCCAAAGCACTCCTACGGTATCCGGGAGTTGCACGATCTCATGGTCTAAGGAAAAGATACTTGACATTGGAAAAGCTCTAGCAAATGAACTACACGATCTTTGAGCTATGCTTAGGATTGGGTCTTGTCCATCACATCATTCTCCTAATGATGTGATCCCGTTATCAATGACATCCAATGTCCATAGTCAGGAAACCATGACTATCTGTTGATCAACGAGCTAGTCAACTAGAGGCTTACTAGGGACACGTTGTGGTCTATATATTCACACATGCATTACGATTTCCGGATAACACAATTATAGCATGAACAATAGACAATTATCATGAACAAAGAAATATAATAATAACCATTTATTATTGCCTCTAGGGCATATTTCCAACAACAGGTGGGTACACCTCTACTCCATCCATCTTTGTCCAATGCTCCTGGTCTCTCATTGGCTTGATGTTGAAACCATAGGCTTTTATGTATGTTTGTACTGAATAGCATTCATGCACCAGGCTTTCAGGATCAATCCTCTCCTCTCTAGCACAAGCTATAGCATGATGACATGGAATTCCTGACAGCCCCCATCTTTTGCAAACACAACTCTCATTGTTCAAATCAACTGTATAAGAATGGTTCATTGACAGCACCTAGAAAACCTTTTGACCTGCCCCTTGAACCATGCAGTGAGCAGCCCATTCAGTAAACTTGTCATGTTTCTTTTGAATTTTTGGGCACAATCTTCTAGTCCATTTCCTATCAGTGGCCACCTCCTTTTGCTTGTTGTACATCCTGGTTGTGATCTTGTCATTCATGCTATCCAACATTGACTTAATGGGTAGTTCTCTTGAGTCCAAGATCCAGCTGCCAATTGATTGAAAACAAACATGTTACTACACACATGAGAATTAACTAAGTTACACATGCTACAACTAAAGTACACCAAATGCATACCTGTTGAAAACTTCAGACATGTTATTGAGTAGAATGTCACATTTTGGAAAAGGGTTGAAAAATGCTTTAATCCAGGTTCTTGGAGGCCATTTCTTAGCCCACTTGTATGCATCAAAGCTGTCTTGTTTCATCTTTTCCATTGCTCTAGTGTATGCAGGAACATTTGTGGCCCTAGCAATTGCCCACAAGTTGTTCTTCAGCTGTTCACCTTTATGGATCTTGTGGAAATTCTGGTACATATGCCTCACACAAAACCTATGTTGAGCATCAGGCCATATCTTCGCTACTGCTTTTATCAGACCCTGCAATTTAACAAAAGCAAGTAAATTTCACTACAGCAAGTCATGTAGGGAGCACAAAGTAATTTATTGTGCTCATACCTTTTGCTTGTCACTCATGATTGTGTATGGAGATGTGTTGCATATGTTGAGGTCATCCTTTAAGCTTGCCAGAAACCACTCCCAGCTGCTAGTTGACTCCACTTCCACAATGCCAAATGCTATAGGGTAGATACAGTCATTTGGGTCAATACCAACAGCTGTGAGTAAATTTCCTTTATACCTGGTCTTCATGTGACATCCATCAATAAAAATTATTGGCCTGCAACCCATAAGCCAACCTCTCTTGCATGCATCCAAAGACCAGTACAATGTCGAGAAGTGGTCATGTGCCTCTTTTGTCTTCTCATCTGTTATCTCCTTCGTGCAAAGGAAAAATTTGGTACCAGGATTGCTTTTTCCTTAATTCCTCTCCATAATCCCATAACTTCTTGTATTGGTCATCATCACCCCCCCCTTATCTCCTTCACTGATGCCCTTCTGGATCTTCCAAGTTTACTCCTGGTTGGTATGAGGTTGAACTCTGTCTGAACCTTCTCTGCATATTTCTTTAAGGGCATCTTCTCATTGTCTCTGAACTCATTTTTGAATTTTCTGGTTAGAAAAGGAGCTGTCAACCCTTTAAGATTCCATGACTTACTGCAAGTGTGCTCATCAAAGTACTTTTTATGACAAAACTAGCAGTTCTGTTGTCCTTGCTTGCTTGAAGATACCATGGGCAATCACCAGAGCATTGAGCTACAACTCTAGTAGAAGTGTTCCTTGTTTTCTTCACTTGAACCCTGTTCCTGATGCTATATGATGTTATAGCGTGTCTAAGCTCCTGCACATTACCAAACACCATGCCAAGTATAAAAATAGGGGTATTCAAATTTGTTTCTACATTAAATGCCTTGAAGTTGTACTTCAACTTGTCCCTCAATTCTTTGGACAAGTCTAGGTGGGAATCATCTAGAGCATCCTCAGCTAGCTCCGCTTCATAGTCACATGATGTATCCTTCTCTCTGTGATCATCCACTTCTTTATCTATGTTTGTCTCGAACAAATCATCGTCCCCATCCTCTATATCAAAGTCACTATCATAGAAATCCTCATCAGTCTCTGAATCTACTGTTGCTGCATCTACTCCACCTTCCTCCTCTATTTCTTCATCACCACAACCTGATGATGATCCTTCCCCAAATAACCTCCTTACCCTCCTATCATTTGGCACACTTCTTTCCTCATCCTGGATATTTTTATCATTTACCATAATGTCATCTCTCATAACTCTGTTAAGTGTCTCTCCATGGTCTACAATCAGCAACAAATTCTTGTGCTCTGTAGTTGCTGCTATCATTGCAAGGATGTCGGCATCACACTTTACCTCTCTTAGTCCATCACCCAATGTCTTTCCCGGCTGACACCAAAACACATCAAGCTTTACACTCTTTCTGTCATACCCTAGCTGCTGCAGAAAATCATCAATCCATAAAATGGACCAAGTATCACTGTCACAGTTGTCAAAGCAGTCAACTTCATAATCCTTGTATGTGTTGTTGCTGTCAGTTCCACAAAAGAAGCCTCTGTGGTGAATCTGAACTGAGAAAAGACCATCAAAAGCACCTGCAATGCAAATAAGAAGTAATTAGTTCACTCTTACTTCAGCTTACAACACACAATTTAGTAAACAAAACAAAATTCAGTTAACTCTGAATGATGTTAACTTTAGTTAATAATTCATTTAGCATCAGTAAATATGGATAAATAAGTGGTAAGAACATTATCTTAACAGCATAGAATTCACTTCATAAAACACTTGTAGTAAACAACCCAAAATTGATAAAAACAAACAAATTATTGGCAG
Organism: Triticum aestivum; assembly: GCF_018294505.1. NCBI lineage: Eukaryota > Viridiplantae > Streptophyta > Magnoliopsida > Poales > Poaceae > Triticum > Triticum aestivum. The sequence goes on from NC_057799.1 coordinate 602,991,411, forward strand.
AGAGTCTCCCGCTGTGTTGGTACGATAGACTCACACACGCACACAGGTTGCTCGGTGGAATTTCTAGAAGAAACAAGGAAGATCTAGCAGAGTAAGAAACAGAGCATACATACACTTCGCTTGTTTCTTACAAAACTGTCCAGGCAACAAATGCCCTTCCTTGCTGGCTGCTTACAGAAACTCACCCAACAAGTACTGACTAGCTTACACTATGCACGCATACACATGGTCAGTGATCAAAATTGAGTGTGCACCTACTAGTCAAAATTCAGTTAAGCAAGTGTCAAAAAATCCAGTTAAGCGTCCAACATTCAGTTAAGCATCTGTCAAAAAGTTCAGGAATGCTACTGTCATCAAGTTCAGTAATGCTATTGTTAAATTTTCAGTATACCTACTTCCTATTTCTAATAAAATCAAATCGACTATCCTCTATGTCATCAAATCTGCATCTTTTGTCCATCACAAATACCAAAAAAGAGGTGCCTTTGTAACCCACGCATTACCTAAGCACAAACATCAGTTTCAAATCCTAAAGTGTCATTGCGCATTAGGGTAATAACCTAAACACAACTAAGAATCATCACAACAGCACCATGACATACAGATCCTAGTTCCTGTCGCGCCACACATACATCTAAAACCCTACAGAAACCAGGAGACAGAGGGGCAGAGGAGACGACGCAATTCTCACCATATGGAGGAGCTGCATCGCCGGGAGCTCGCCGACGAGGCGCCGCCATTCGCGCCCGCGACGATCAATGGTGCCGTCACGATCCACCCAGGCGGCGGCACCGAACGATCGAACTAGGAGAGAGACGAAGAGAAGAGCCCGAGGCAGATCATGACACAGGCGGGATTTTAGGATATGGGCGGGCTGCTGTGTCCCACCGGCTCAGGGGCTTATGTGCGAACAATAAACAGAACAAAGGGGTTTTTCGTAATATTTCACCCAGCCACATGCCTCTGTGCGCGATGGCACTCGCTGACATTGGATCCCGCAGCCACGCTGGCATCTAGTCAGCAGCGTGGACGTATGAAAACGTGATTCCAACCGTATTTGCACCAGAAAGCCAAGTTTTTGCACCAAATCGGTGTATTCTTCAAGTTCGTGCACCAAACTGAACATTGGTGGCAAGTTTAGGCACCATTGGCGTAATTACCTCTATGTTGTATATATGCAGTAACCGAGACGAGAGCATCTCTAGCAGACCCCGTAAAAGGGCCGAACCCGTATAATTCCGGCGAGTATACGGGTTCGGCCCGTTTTTCTCGCCAGAATAGAAACAGCATCCGCGGCCCGGCCCGTAAATAATTTACCGCGGCTCGCAATAATTCTCACCACGGTATATATGCGGTTTCACCGCTCGGATACGGGTCAAACCCCGCCTCCGCCTCCACCACGATTCCCCTATTTCTCCGCCCAATTTCTCGCTGCCGGCTAGCCTGAAAAAGCCATGGATGGCTACGGGAGCTCTGGGGATGAGGCGGAGCGCCGCCGCCGCACCAGATCCGACGCCGCGCGCCCTCAACCATGGTAGCCGGCCGCCGCCGGTGTTCGAACGCCGCGAGCTGGTCGAGTTCGAGCGCGAGCTCGCCCGCCGCCGCCACGCCTCCTCCGGCTCCTCTGCCGCGGGGAGCTTGTCCGCGGGCGCCTCGAGCTCGCGGCTCACTCCGGTGAAGAGAGAGTCGGAGGAGCTCGGGCCGCGCGCCGTCAAGCTCGAGGCCGACACGCCGCCCCGTCGAGGCGTGATCGGCCCCGAGGACTACCTCCCCCTGAGGCAGGAGGAGCATCTCGAGCGCGCCATCATGGAGCGGTCGGCGGGGAGCGGGAGGAGGCCGAAGAGCGCTGCCGCCGATTTCATCCTGCCGCACCCCAATTCTTTCCCAGCGAGCTCGAGTACGAGCACATGTTCCTCCAGACGGGCGTCGCGGCGTCGCAGGCGCACGCATCCAAGGAGGCGGACCTCCGCTTCATGAAGGCGGAGCAGGCCGGCCAAGTTCTTCATCAACCTCGACTCCTCCGACTCCAATTGAGCGCCGCCGCTGGTCAGCTACCGCACGAGCTCCGGTGAGCTTCATTTTGTCTAGTGCTACGGTAGCGTAGGTCCAGCATAGCTTCAGCGAGCTTTTATGTAATATATCTATGCTGTGTACGAACGATTTACCCCTATGTGATGAAGAATGATCTATGCTCCGGCGAGCTTTTGCTTAAATTTCTCGTGGGAAACATGTTTTTTAAATTTTACGGTTTTGGATATAGGTTCTGACCTGCCGCGGCGATTTTGAGTTTGTATAGACGCCCCCGCACGAACTGTAAACTGCGTTTACAGTTTCGCAGAATAGGGGGTCTGCTAGAGATGCTCTGAGGATGGTTGGGTGTTGCTCCAGTTGTATATATGTTGTATATATGCAGTACTTGTAATACCAGAGTTTGCATGTTCTATATATTACAGGCTTACCGCATTATGGACCAGTACGCATCTACACCATGGCGAAAAATGGGCAAAAGGGGGCATATAATTTGATATACAACATAAAAACATAACTGACCTGGAAATCCTACTTGTTCATCTTGCACTGATGTAGGATCTGCTAAGCACTTATTCCTTGGTTGTAAGATGTCTAGAGCTACTCGGGGAATTATTGGTGCTACTTGCTGCCCCTCCTCTCTTTGGCAAAGCTTAACGTGACTAGTGGCGGAGCTTGGGCAGGGCAAACAAAATCACTATGGGTTGATTTTTGGTGGGAAAATAGGCCTAAAAGTAAGATATATACATATATTTTCCTGTGAGCTGGGGGGGGGGGGGGGGGCACCGCCCAGCTTGGCCCCCCATGAAGCTCCGCCACTGATTACATGACTATATGTTCCTTCTTACCTTGGTTGCTCGGGCATTTTGGACCAAAAGGAACTGTTCGCACACGAACATGTCATCGTGTACCTCCACGCCGAGGATGATGCACCACAGCTCACGTCGAAGGATACCCGTCCAGAAGCGCAGTACGCAAGCAATCCGGCAGGTGCCTTTGTAGACGCCCGGGAGGGATCCCGCCTGGATGCGCGGCGACTATGGGCTGCCCTAGGTCGACCTGATCGCCCCTAGGGCCTCGAGGTTCGTCGCCTTGCAATGAAGAAGAACGAACAAAGAACGAGGAAGAAGAAGAACAAGGGAGAAAATAAAAGTAAATGTAAAAGATGATAAATTGATTTGTTGATTGTGTGTTGTTCAATCAGCCGTCACCTCTCATCTATTTATGAGGCGGCTGGAATTTCCGTACAAAAAAAGACTCCAAATCTCGTTCAAATCCTTTCGAAATTAGCCGAACTCGGATTAGGTATCTCTGAGACAGCAGTTCAAATTTTGTGTTTCACGGGCCAAATACGACTTCGGATGAGGATGCGCCCAAAAGCAAATTTAACCGTTTCGATGAGACGAACAACTTTATTGTTTCACATTTTTTGTTTGAGGCCATCTTGAGGGCCGAATCACTTGCGCGACTCATCAGACATCGTGACTGATGCCCCGGGCTAGTTTTTACTCATGATAGGTCTGTAGTGCATTGGCTTCAACTTTTGCATACGACCTCGGAATGAGACGATTTTTATATCAAAATTGATCATTTCGACGAGGCGAAGACAATAGATATATAAACTTTTCTCATATGAGGCTGTCTTGGAGGTATCATCAGCCGAAAAGTACTCTGCATGCAAAATCTAGTACTTTGAGCACAACTTCGGCCATTGAGATGAGATCGGATGGCGATGACCCAAAGTTCAAAGATGTTCATGTCGATAATATGGAACTTTTCTTATGTAGATCACTCCTTCATTCGAGGCCATCTTAATTAAGTTATTGACCGTGCCAAAATCTGGTGTCAACAGGAACAAAATTATCTTTGAAAAGCATGTGGTCAAATCTCATGTTAGTGTAATCTTTGAGAATTTTTACCATTTGCGCTTTCTTGCAGTATTGGTCATGTCTTAAGGATGCAGACTAAGACATTCTTCGCAGTGCCTTGCAGATACTCATGGCCGAGACTTCCAAACTAGCGACACTCATAGCTCCAGCTGCTACGCTGAGGACTTTAGTTTGATTGCAGGACTAGTGGCTGCTGAATCTCTGCTTTGTCACCCTGGTTAATCTCGGTTAGCCTGATCTACTGGTTGCTGTTTTGTTATGTACTGTGGTAGATTTTGGATTAATAGGTGGTAGCAGATTTGGCCCAGCAGCGGTAGGGGGTGTACCACAAGTAGCGAGATTTCAATACCGCTGTTTGTGGTGTTTTGTAGCGCGATATAAGAAAAGACAACAGCGTTCATATATATGAATATTTTGTAAACAAAATCACATTTTTTGTTGAAAAATGTTAACAATTTTCAAATGTCGAATAGTTTTTTTAATTTATGAATGAAATTTGAAAACCCATTTGTAAAATTTAAACAAAAGTTCGAAACATGAAACCGACAACTTTTGAAACATGAACACTTGTTAAAATTTGTGGTTTTTCTCGGTTTTTGTTTGTCCCGTTTTCCTTCTATTTTTATTTTTTTTTCTCTTACTTCATTTTATTTTATTTTCCAAAAATTCGTAAAATAATTTTAAAACGTCAACCTTTTATTAACTTCATGAACTTTTCAAATTCGTGAATATTTTCTTAAATTCGTGAAGTTTGTTTTCAGATCCGTGAACTTGTTTCCAAACCCATGAACTCTTGTCAACTTTTACAAACTTTTTCCAAAGCCTGCAAATATTTTTCAAATTAGTGAACATTTGTTTTCAAAATGGATGAACTTTCTCAAATTCGTGAACGCTTGGGCTGGCCCAATAGGAACCTGAGGGACCAGGGCCTATGTATTATTTTTCTTTTATATTTTTTCGTTTTTCTTTGCTCTTTTACATTAATTCATTTTCCTTATTTTTGAACTTTATTATACTTTTTGAAACCTGTTTAAAAATTTGAAATATTTTGAAGTACCAAAAAATGTTCTTGTTTTCAAATATTGTTTATAAATTTAAAAAATGTTCTGGAATTTCAAAAAAGTTCTTGTTTTTGAAAAACATGTTCACAAATTTCGGAAATGTGGTTTGTAATTTTGTACAACATCAATTTTGGGGAATTTGTTCGCAATTTTTGAAAAAGTCTTCAAGTTTATAAAGTTTTCGTAGAGAATTTGAAATTTCATAATTGTTGATAAATTTCAAGAAATTAGGATATAGGAAAATGTCATGTTGATTGATAATGATGTAAATTGCAAATAAGAGAGGCATTCAAATTAGGAAAAATGACATGCTCATAGCGATGGACCGTGCCACTCCAAAATCACTAGTTAACGGTTACCCCTTGCAAAGGATACTCCCACCTTCTCAGGTGCTGACAAGTGGCGCACATGTATTGCGCCACTTGTCGCAACTTGGTTGTTTTCTCTTTTTTTTAGATTCGTTTATTCAAAACGTTTTATCTCTTGAACTGTACGTCTAAATCTCGGACCGTTTTCATCATTGGATTTCTCACGTCAAGATCTACGAAACTATATCTCATGTTAATAGGTTTCGATGAACGTTTTTCGACGAAAATCCAGGAAAAATCAGGAAAAATCTTGGGGAAAAATACAAAAGATCGATAAAAAACGAAAACCGAAAAAACAGAAGAACTGAGCCAGAAGCATAGTTGCGGGTTTCAATTTTTTTTTCCTTTTCAAGAAGCACACCGCGGAATCAAATCTGTGCTTCTTGTAGAAGCACATATTTTTCCCATTTCGAGAAGCAGAACTCACGAAAGCAAATCAGTACTTCCCCGAGAAGCAAATCTATACTTCTTGTGGAAGCACATATTCTTTTTCTCTTTCCAAGAAGCACAACTATGCTTCTCGTTGAGGCAAATATGTGCTTTCAGGAGAAGCAATCTATGCTTCCTGTGGAAGTAAAGTTTTCTCCGAGAAATACAACTGTACTTTTCATGGAAGCAATTCTTTTCGAGAATCATAGATTTTTTTCTATTTCCGAGAAACACAGTTGTGGTTCTCACGGCTCGTTGAAGCACAATATTTACGTGCGATTTTCCTCCAAAACCTAGGAAAACCCTAACAAAAACCGAAAAGCCTAAAAGAACAAAGAAAAAAGAGCCATCTAAAACATGAAAGCACGTAGAGGGAAATTTAAAAAGAAATCCAGAAGGAGCGCCCGACACGTGACATGTGGCGGCGGCCGGAAGCATCACTTGACGTGCTCCTAGGCACCAAAAGTGACCCCTAGAAGTCCCCCGCGAGGGGTAACCTCCAGTTAGTTGCCCGGGAGAAAATATCCTGTGCTCCAGCTCAATGAGTGCTCCGCCTGCACCAGGCGTAGCACGATGGTTAGATTCATAACGTAGGCACAGGATACACCTGGAGCGCCCCACCGTTCATATTTTGCAAAAAAACACCCCCTGTTAGTACATAATAGGTGTGACCTCCCCATCACCTAATGTGTTGCCCCCAATTTGGAACAGAATGAACACAAGCAGACAAGGGTTCAGGATCCGGCAGCGGACCTCGCCGTGTGCTATGCTGCGACGTCAGGCGGACTAGTCCAGCGGACCAGTCGCCCCATCCCCACCTCTTCCATTCTCCACCTCGGTCCCCTACCTCACCCTACCCAGCGCCTAGCTCTGTCATTCGTCGCCGCCGAAGAAGATAACTGAACTCTTCAGGTATGTTGTGCTGAATTCAGTCCTTCACGATGGAAATCCCCTCGATCTTACGACCTTGTGTTTTTATTATTGTGCATTTTAGTTCTAATCCTATTGTTCTTTTATGCTAATCTCCTGAGATGTAGCTAATTCTATTTTGGGTAAAGTGTGGCGATTTCATGCGCAAAGAAAACTATTCACTCAAATGACCTGATACTTGGACTAGATGTTCCAGCAATTAGCGATTGTGAAATTTCAGAAACTTATGGCTTGACACTGTACATGAGACAAAGTAATTTCATCTACCTGTTGAAGCACCTGAACGTGAACTGTACGTTGGCACATGACTAATTTCTAATGTGTGCCACTTCAGTAATTTCAAGAGTTCACTATGTATTTGTTCAGTATTTCCATTGAACTAAAACCACCATAGGTTTTGTTTATAGTGAATAGTATTAGGTCTTTGGCCGTGGCACCTAAAACAAATTTTACATTGTGCTCGTCGTCGATTAAAACATGTGGAGTATTTTTTGAAACTCTGACTTGAACTTATTTTACATTTTGCAGCACAACCAAGGATGATAAATGCCTTCGTTCATGTGATTCAACCTAGTTCATTTGTTGTAGATATCTGCTACAGCTTGTACCAGTAGTTGAATATGTTGCTGCAATGTATGTGTACCCGCTATACCTTGGGTTGTAAATAATATTTTGATTGCAACTCTAGTTATGTGCTTGCTGGTAGGGTTTTTTTTTTTTTTGCGGGTAACTGGTAGGTAGGTTTATATTGCTGGTAGGTTAATACACCTGACCTTGTTGCCTTATTTTTGGTGTGGTTTTATCAGTACAAATCTTGTTCATGGATTTACCAATTCTTATTTTCTTTAAATTAGCTTTACATTGTTAAATCATCTTGCTGAATGTTTGTGATGTGCACTTCCTATGAAATATGTGTTTGTTTTTGTATATTATCTTGAAAAATTCATGCTACTGTTGTACCATGCAGTTTTTTTTCCCGGCAGAAATATCTACTGTCATATTTATATGTGTTGAATGATGCTGAAAGCATCAGGAAATTATCAGCTACCAGAGATACATGACGTGCGTGGTGCTTTCTGCAAATTTGCAGCGACTTTTGGAGTTAGGTGATGGAAACATCACAGTTATTATGTCCTTGTATGGGGTGCTTTCTGCAAATTTGTTGGATGGGGACATCAAGGTTACATCATGTACCTACATATTTCATCCAAGGGTTATGTTGTGCAGGGAGCCGCCGGAGTACTCCATCCCTGGGAGTACACGATATGCTCTCCAACTCAAGCGGTCGGTCAAACGTTGGGAGGCTTCCTTCTTTCATCGGGATTTGTTTTCTCTTGGTTTTTCTGCTTTCTTCTATCAGTTTCCTTCTGGTTTATCCCTTTTATATATTCCCTGTTTTCTCCTTTTGTTATTCTTTGTTGTTTCTATTTTTTTCCTTTTTAAAAATTCACAAATATTTCTAAATTTCATGATTTTTTTTATTTTTCTGAATATTTCTTAAAATACACAAACATTTTTATCATTTAAGACCTTTTTCAAGTTCAAGAACATTTTTTAAAATAAAGATTTTTTTCCTTAAATTTTGGACGTTTTACAATCTGTGAATATTTTCCTAAATTCATGAATATTTGCTTAAAATACACAACCATTTTAAAATTCAGGAATATTTCTTAAATTTCACAAACATTTTTTCAAGTTTATGGAGAACAGAAAGTTTGTGATAATTAACTAAGATACCCATTTAAAAAAATCCCAAAGATCTTTCATAATTTATGTATATTTTTTATAATTTTGTGAACATTCAAACCTTCTAAATTCTCTAAATATTATATTAATCCTGCAACAATATATAATTTGAATCTATCTAATAAACCTAAGAGCTAATTTTGCATTGAAAATAAAGATGCAAAACAGAATAATTAGAAATGAACAAATGAAACAGATGCCCTGTGTGCAACACCGAAGTGGCCCGGCCCAGGTGCTAGTGTTATGTGCGTTTGAGCGACGTTCTGACGCACAGAACCGAGAGCAACTAGCTGAGTACTTGTTGCGGGCTCCCCCAAGGGTCTCTTTTGGTGGCCTGACAGCGCGCCAGCTCTCAGCCACTGCCATGTGTTGTGTGTAGAGCGCTCACTTAGGATTTTATTTTTTTATTTTTCTTTACTCATTTTCGGGTTTTAGATGATTTTTTGGTTTTTTTCTGGGTGAAAAAAAATGCGTTTTTTCGCGTGAGGTACGGATTTACTTCACATAGAGGCACAACTGTGCCTCTCGGAAAAAGAAAAAAAACTTGGTTGTCTTTTTGCTTTCACGAGAGGCATAAATTTTCTTCCGTGAGAGGCACAACTGCGCCTCTCGGAAAGGGAAAACGCATTTTTTTGCTTTGGCGAGATGGACAGTTTTACTTTACGTGGAGGCACGGATTTGCTTCCATGAGAGGCATAACTGTGCCTCTCGGAAAAAGGAACACAAAGCATTTTCTTTCTTTCTTTCTTCTGCGTGAGGCACGACTCTGTCTCTCGGAAAAAGGAAAACAAAGCATTTTTGCTTTCTTCGGCGAGAGGCACAAATTTTCTTTCGAGAGAGGCACAGCTGGCCTCTTCGGAAAAGGAAAAAAGTGAAGAAAAAAAACTTGTGCTCCCTGTTTGGGTTTTTTCCGTCCAGTTTTTTTTGAAATAAAAGTTCGACGAAATCTATCAACATGAGATCTAGTTTCAAAGATCTCGACGTGAGGAATCAAACGGTGAAAATGGTTCAGAATTTAGATACGCGGTTTGTGCGCCACTTACCGCAACCTGGGAGGTGGGAGTGACCTTTGTAAAGATTATTTCTTAATCAGTGATTTCGCACAGAACCACAGAGCTCTGCCTCACCTCTGGTTTCGGGGGCACACTCTTCTTAGTGGGCCAGCCCATTAAAGCAATTTTATGAAAGTTCTGTAGACCGGTTTGGACTGGTTTAGAACCTTTACTCTGATTTTGTTTTCCTTTCTCTGTTTTTTTGTTTCTCTGTCGGTTTTGTTGTTTTTTTATAAATGCATGTGTACTGTTTTTGATACAAGTTATACATTTTTCGTATTCATGTGAAACATTTTTGTACAAACATCGAACATTATTCAAATACATGACGACATTTTCTCAAGGACGCTGATAACGCCCTATAACACACAGATTGCGCCACGTCACCACATGCATGCATGTGTGAATCCTTTTGGATTTCCAGTTTTTAAAATGTTTTATCTCTTAAATGAAAAATCCGATTAAAGATCCGTTTTCACCATTAAATCCATCGCGGCGAGATCTTCGAAACTAGATCTCATATCAATATGTTTTGACGACATATTTTGGGGGGTTAAAGTTGCCATGTCTATTGCACATGAACTGCCATGGTGTTTACATTGAAGTTGACATGATATGTTTCAGCTATTTTCTCGTCTACCTTTAAAAGTAAATTTTGACATATTATAAAATAGAAATTAAGAAACTAGACTTGCCATGAACCATAAACTAAGATTGTCATGATACATGCACTTAAAATTGCCATGGTTCATACAAAAAATAATTTTCATGGTCAAAATACTGAAATTGCCATGGTCAAATTACTAAAATTGCCATGATCTATAAACCAAAATTGCCACATGGCAACTTTAGTGTAAACACTATGGCAACTACAGTTAAACATCATGACAACTTTTGGCAAAAAACAAAATCGTCGAAACATATCAACATGGGATCTAGTTTTGAAGATCTCGTCAAAACGAATTTAATGGTAAAAATGGCTTTTTAATTGGATTTTTAATTAGGAGATAAAACATTTTTAAGCCGAAAACCAAAAAGATTCCCGCTGATATCATCTGTTTTGACGTGGCAAAATGAATGGTAATGGAGGCGTTTGGGTCATGTTACTTCATGCCACACGTGTGTGCGTTATCATTTGGGTTTCTCAAATATGTTTTCAAATTTTTTTAATACGTGCTTAACATTTTTCAAACACACGTTGAAGATTTTTTTTGCATGGTAAAAATGTTTTTTTAATGCACATTTTTATATTGTATTAACATAGGAAGAAAACCACCCAAGATTATTATGACCAACAACGACCCAACATAGGAAAACATTATGACCAACATAGGAGAATCTCGGCCTAAAAAAACTTGAGAAAACAAAATATTCTTTACAAGAAGTTCGACTGTATGTTAAAATTTATATGATATTCTCTACTTCTATAAAAGACTCAATTGGTGATGATGGTGTGTCTGCCTTCTATCATTCCTGACCATCAGATCCGCATCTAACGCTTGTGAGATAAGTTATGGTATTTTTGCAACAAGACCCCACTTCTCTGCTGCAATTAACAGAAAACCCCTTCATATCTTGAAACCAATCACATCCCTCCCTCACCTCTTCAAAACAGCCATGAGGAATATAGAATGAAACCTCTCTCTCTCTCTCTCACACACACACACACACGCGCGCGCGCGCGCCAAAACTAGAGTGTTTTTCTTTCAAGTTTGTAAACATGCATTATTCTACTTTGGATCCGTTGCAATGCACAGACACATTGCTAGTCAGTAGAAAAAAAGGAATCTTTACGGAAAAACTCCCACAAGATTCAATCCTACGTATCAAATCCCTAGCATAGAAAAAAACTAAGCATTCCAATCCTTCGAAATACCTATGAAAAATCATTTCAATCAAAGCGAAGTAAGGAAAAAACAGCCTCTCCGGACCAGCTTTGTGTGGCTGTCAATACCCACTGTGCCACGTGGGAGTGACCCCTTAGGCCTTGTACAACGCTGGTGCTTGTGCACCGGCGCTAGCTGCATGGCGCCTCGAAAATTTCTTTAATCCTCAACGCGTGGTGCTTGGTATGGGTGCTAGCTGGGCCCTTTTTCTATTTTTTGCCTGCCAATGAAGGCACTGAGTCGAGGCATCGCGACTTGAAGGAGCGGTTATTTGTTATAAGCACCGGCTGGCACCGGAAGCAAAACTCTGCTTCTGCCACCCATCCTAAGCACCTGTGTAATCAATTCTTAGGAAAAAACCGGTTTTTTTTGTGAGGCACCTGTGTAAGCACCCGCCGTTGTACAGGGCCTTATTGGTCGCACAAAGCAGCTGGAGGTTACGTCCCGGCCACAACCCCATGAGACCATGATCGGTCTCGGTTCGTACAGTTCTTGTGTCAACATATTCCTCGAGCGGCCTAGCACCACCACCCGATCACACACGAACATGCCGCGCAAGCTCTCAGATGACTAATGATTCGTTTGCGCGTCTAAGAATTGCTATCCAACATCAGTTCCACGCCTCAGAACTATTTCCGGTCTAATATGATTCTTAATTCACTGCGCTGCAAGCAAAGGCTTGACCAATGACTAGCAAACCAGTACTACTACGTACGATGCCAAGCGCGCGAAGAAGTCTACTCCTGCCGCGTGGTACAAACGAAATACTACGTCCGTTTTGGTTTGCTGGTCCCCTTAATATTTTGTACTCCTACCAAACTTTGATCATAGATTTAACTAAGAAAATAATAACGCATGTCATGGAAAATTATATTGTTGGATTCGTATTTGAATATAGTTTTCAGTGATATTATTTTTTATTACATGCATTGATATTTTATTAGTTAAATCTAAGATCAAAATTGAGCACAAAATAAGAATATGACCAATAAACTAAGACGGAGATAGTAGTTAAGAAGTTGACGCTCCTGCTTTGCTTCTTCGATCCCAAGCCTATAAATAAAGGTCCACGGCCACCACCCTGATAATCTCACCAGCAAAGCCATATAAGCTCCATTCGCAGAAAGCTCAATCCAAGTCGCAGCAATGGTTAGGATGCTGGACCTCGCCGCCAACAAGGGCTTCGCCGCGCCCGGCAATGTCATCGGTCTAGCCTTCGCCTTCGTGGCCGTCGTCGCGGTCGTGGCCATCGCCGTGTTCAGCTGCTCCGATGGGGCGGACAAGTGAGACGCCAAGCGCAAAAAGAAACGCAAGGCCCAACCCGTCGTTATTGTTTTCGGTGGTGGAGGCTGCTAAGTGCTAAAGGAAGCGCATCACACGAGTCCTTCTGGAGCGGGGACAACTATGATAAGCTCTTTAATATTACAGCCATGTATTCCAGCCTACTGTGCCTTCTCTAGTAATACTATTATTACAACACCCTTGATATATGATGTGCCTACAAAGATTTAATGCCTGTTCTGAGTGATTGACAAAAACTACCACTTCAGGGTTACCATCCCGCAGAACTACCTCCTTTTAAAAACTGACTGAAAACTACCAAGATTTTCTAATTTTGTGACAAAAACCACCACTTTCGGATAATGGCCAGTTTAAACGATTTAAATGTGTTTATGACAGGCGGGACCCACCTGTCAGGGCTGATGTGGCCACAAAGTCAACTCCATTTATTCTAACCGTTAAGTTAACCGTTATTACAGGCGGGGCCCACACGTCAGCATCAACCTCCTTCTTCCTCCAACTCTCCCTGTGGCATTTCCTCGAACACCTCGTCTGCACCTCCGCTGCCCTCCATCGCCGGCGCTCGCCTGTGGAAAATCTTCGCCCGCCTGTCCGGTGAGGCGAGGCGAAGCATGCCTGGGCTCGCACCGAGTGGGGCGTTTGTCCACACCTCCTCCGCCTCCTCTGTTCCGCGCCCACCCCCATGGCGGCGGTTCCCTGGGCGTCCGCCTGCGTCGTCCACGCGCACCTCCGGCGCGTCGTGCGGGGCCGAGCTCAGCAGGGAGGGGCCGACGTCGCGCCCTGCACAGCAGCAGCGGCTGTCCCCTCCGCTCGTGCCCGGCTCCGGCGCGTCGTGCGGGGTCACTCCGTCCCCGACGCAGCCGCCCCTGCCGGACGCCAGCGTGGGGGAACTCGTGCCCAACCTCGAGTCCTTCCTGACGCAGCCGCCCCTCCCAGGCACCGGCCGACGAGCCTCCAAGCACCGGCGCTCGTCATCGCCGTATCTCCTGTGCAGGCATATCTGGAGGTAGAAGAAGGGCGTGGCATGTGGGTCCCACCTGTCATAACGCCTTGTATACAAAGCCAATCTAACGGAGTTGAATTTTCCGCAACATCAGCACTGACAGATGCGCCCCGTTTGTCATGAACACGTTTAAATCATCTAACCTGGCCATTATTCGAAACTGGTGGTTTTTAGTCATAAAATTAGAAAATTTTGGTAGTTTTCGGTCACTTTTTAAAAAGTGGTAGTTCAGTGGGACGCAAACCCCTAAAATGGTAGGTTTTTGTCAATCACTCGCCTGTTCTCGATTATATTTGTACTCATGTGTATTGAAAGTGTATATTGTCATTTTTTTGCGCGGGGAGGGGGGGGGGGCAAGTATATTGTTTTACTGAAACAATTTTTATTGTCATTATATAATCAAATAGTTGATCCCATTATCTTATTTCTCTCAACATACATTGTACTCATGTGTATAATTGTATTAAACATGTACTCCCTCCGTCCGAAATTACTTGTCGCAGAAATGAATAAAAATGGATGTATCTAGAACTAAAATACATCTAAATACATGCATTTCTCTGACAAGTATTTCCAAATGGAGTGAGTATATTATTTTACTGAAACAATTTGTCTTGTTATTTATGGTATATAATTAAATAGTCTATCCTGGTTAACTTAGGTCTCGCAACGTGCAAACATGCTGTGAACTGAGCGAAGATCACATGGTTAGGATTATTTGGAGGAACCAGCCCGCCAGGATTCAAGTCCTACACTTGGCTAGACTTTTCCGGCGATGCTCATTCAATGGGAGGAGATGTTCCCATCGACTATGAAGGCATCTGTGGTGACTTCGTCAATCTCAAGATGCTGTGTCGGCTCAGTATCTCGAAGGTGTGCTCATAGGGTTAGGGTGTGCGTGCATTCATATGGGTGAGTCCGTGAGTGTATGTGTGTATGGGCATTATACTTGGGCACACCTCGGGCCGGGCCAAAAAAGCCCGGTGCAGAAAACCCAGGCCCAAGCCTGGCCTGGCCCGACCGTCATGCCTACTAAATCGGGTCTGAGCTCGAAAAACCCCGACATGGCCCGGTCGGTCCGACCTGGGTACGGCTAAAAACCTGTTTTGCACAAGCCCGAGCCGAGCCCGATATACCTATCGGGTTCAATTTTCAGGACCGAGCTCGGCCCGATGGCACACTCAGGCTCAACCTGGCCTGGGATTTTTGGGCCGGGTCGGGTCGGGCCGTCCGGGCCAGGCTGCCCATGGCCAGGTATAATGGGCATGCATCTACATCGTACAATGTTAAAAAAAATACAAACATACCACCTCAACATGCAAACATACGGAGGGAGCACTGAAAAAGCTTAGCCATTTCCATTATGTTACGCTACTTATATTAAATAAATATTTACATAATTAAATATAATAAAGTATATGTATTTTAAATTTCAGTTCTCCTATTATTAGTTAAAATATTCATGTTCGATGTAACCGAAGCTGGTCACAATATATTGCAACCAAACCCCACAAGAACGCACTGGGTTGCTTGTTCTGACGAGCTACCAATGCATTCACCAAAGTTTATACCAATGCTCCCGCACATTTTGTGTTCATATCTAGGGCGAGTATTTTTTTTTCACTTCTCTGATACAAAGGCAAGGCCATGAAGAAGAAATATCTAGTAGAAACTTGTGAAAACTATGTTTCTAAGTATTTGAAAGTACTAGGAAAGAATATGTTGGGGAACTAATGCTTTATAAATATGTAAAAATGATGTTCAATCTTGAACTCACTATGAGGTATGAGAAAAAAAATCATCAATGAATTAGTGACGAAGTATACATCAATATGAATGTTTGATTCGTTATTTTGTTTTTGTACATACCTCCTCAAGTTTTTTAACAGGATGGTTTGCGGCGGAGACTAACTCATACTTTTTCATTATACATAATGTTAAATACTCAAAGGAGATAAAAAATTTATTTAGAATATTAGAAGGCAATCAAAGATATTGTCGCACATTTGTGCGGGCCACCATATTAGTTGTTCACCTAACTAAACTCTATAGACGAAGTCTAATATATATTTACCATTTCCAACCAGAAACCATTAAGAAAGGCCCCGACCACAGATCCTTTTCATTTATATAAATATGTAGTATATACATTGGAATGGAGGATATGTCACAATGTTCATAACATGTCTAACAAAGCTAGCATATCCCCATTATGGTTTGGCTATGCACTTAATCTGGTATTGCCAAAATGAAAAATTAAGCTATTAAAGAAAATGGTGATGTCATGAGCACCTTCTTGACATATGATATTATTTCGGTGTGTCCAAAGGCTCCAACATCTTGTGATGAGGATTACCGAGAAGCCAAAATTCAGCTTGGAGTGTATATCCAAGTCTGGATTGCGTTCAATGCTGATTTCCTACTTGACGCAGTGCAAACCACTTAAATATTATAACTTCCATACCTAATGTATTGTTTGTTGGGAGTATGTCCTAGAGGCAATAATATTGTATTATTATATTTTCATGTTCATAATTAAGAGTTTATATTCTATGCAATAACTGCTATGACCCTGGAATATGCGATTCAGTGGAAAACTCATATGCAGGTTGCATGTGATGTGGTATAGCCTTCGTCATGATAATGACATGGTTATATGTTGTAATGTTAAGTGACCCGCGCGTCACAGTACGACATGATGGCTGGAGCCACGGGATTGTCACTTTAATGTAATAGATGTAGAGATAGCCTACATGTTACTCGAAGAACTCAGGCGTGAGGCAGCGGTACCAGGCACAGGGAGGAGGTGCTGAAAATTTCATGTCATGGCAGCGTTTTCTGATATTGGTGCCACGACAACATTTTCTGAAATTGCCGCCACGATAGCGTTTTTGAAACGGCTCCCATGACAATGATTTTTTTACTGCCACGACAACATTTCAAACGAAGATTCAAGAAAATCATGAAGACTTCCCGGCGCCCAGGGCTATACCATATCATGCTTTTATGAATTGCCTGAGATGTTTATCCCTTTGTTGTTTACACCCTTTGATTGCGTAGTAGTCAAATATTAGGGTGATCTCTCACTGAAAATGCCAAGTTAAAAGGTTCTATGCCAAGTGTTGCAACCGTCTATAACTTGTGGCTTTCCGGAGTGTCTCATGTCCACATGAGTACCAACGGATCATGAAGCATAAGGCGGGCAAGGTCATACCGACCAAGAAGATAACACTCGGTTGTCTTAAAGTGTTGGCAGAATCGTTCTGAGCTAGTTGCAAGGATTATGATGGAAAAATACTAGTAAAAGTTTGCAAACTTCAAAGGACAATCTATGGTTTGAAGCAAGCATCAAGGAGCTGGAATCAACGTTTTGAATGAAATAGTTAAATAGTTTAATTTCATTAGAACGATAAGACTTCTGTATACAAGAAGTTTAGTGGGAGCTATATAGCATTTCTAATCATATATGTGAATGACATATTATTGATTAGAAATGACATAAAGTTTTTTGGCACAATAAAAGGTTCATTGAAAAATATATGTTCGATGAAAGACTTAAGTGAAATAGCTTACTAGACATCAAGATCTACATAGATAGATCAAGACATCCAATTGTGCTAACACCAAAGCATGTACATTTACAAGGTTTTAAAGAGGTTTAAAATAATGGAAGGTTATCTCCTGGATGTCACATGGTACAACACTTAGCAAAATCAATGTTCTAGGACAGTTGATGAGCATGTGTAAATGATTGAAGTTCTAAATACCTTAGAAAGTGAACCCATCATGAGAACCATATGATATGTACAAAACAAATGTTTTTATGTACTAAAGTGTTAGTAGCAAGTACCAAAGTGATCTTGGATTGGCTCATTGGGCAGCTATTAAAATTATCAAGTACCTCAGAAGGACAAAGGAAATGTTTTGTCTAGGGAGGAGATGAAGAGTTTGTTGTATGAGTAACATCTTCATGATTGATATAGATGACTATAGGGCTTTAGGGTTTGTCAAACTTCATCTGTAACATGGTGATCATAACGATAACTTACAGGTTCGTCGGAAAGTTTGACAAGGTACTCGATAGCTTGAGAGTGAAATTTGCTCCTTCGACGATGGAGATATATTATTAAGGACCACTCGCGTGACAGCATCCATCATCGTCCGGTCAGACACAGGTGACTATGTCACAGGGATGCCGGAACATGTCAACGAGAAAGAAGAACAAAACCGGCATTGAGGAGACCGGTATAGTGAGCATGTGTAGGACTCAAGAGGATACCAACACATGTCACCACGGGTTTTGTAAAGTATGGTGAAGCAAGGGGAACATCACATGATAACCAAAGGTTCGCTTGAATGTCATTCGTGTATTCATAGGGATCAATAAGGACTTCCACGGTTCTACTATCGGTCATTGAACGAAGGGGTATCGTCCATGCCTATGTTTTACCGAACCTATAGGGTCACAAGTTTAAGGTAATCACGATCTGCTGAGTGTTGGTAGGATGAGAGTATCGAGTATTTATTTGTGGAATTGTTTCATTAATATTCAAAATAGTTTCAAGAGGAACCGGAAGCGTTTCGGGCTCACCGGAAGGGTTTCAGAGTCTATCGGGCAATACCGGGTATTACCAATAAATAACATATACGTGGAAAAAAATTTGTGATGTTAAATTAATAATAAAAGGCTATAGTAATTGTTAGGAGGATTTTATATTTAATTAAATATCAATGGGCCTTAAAAGGCCAAGTGGTGGAAGGAGAACTGGGCCACAAGGGCCCAATCGGGGGTGGCGCCCCCCTTTCCTCCTAGGGAGACCAAATTGGAGGGGGGGGAGGACTCCTCGTCACCTCCTAGGCCGGTGCAAGGCAGGAGTCATTTCCCCCCTTGTGTGGTACCTCCCCTCTCCCCTCCAACCTATATATACTAGAGGCTTTGGGAACTTTTGGACACACAAGTTTTGGAGCCTCCTCTAGTTCGCTAGTTCTAATTCTAGTTGGTCCTATTTTATCAATTAGGGCTTGACCTAGATCCTCTAATCCTCATAATTAGAATCCCAGTGTGGTCCTAATCTCCTCCCTCTAACTATCCGGTGACGATTAGCTCTTGACGGCGAAGCGCTGTCGGATCATGAAGATTGTATGCTTGCAACTCGTAGAGAGGCCGTGCTTTCGGTCTTTCGTTCGAGGGACTATTCATGGGCGGTTCACAGGATTATTCATCTACGTTTCGAGGGACTCCCAGCACGATCTACACGGACTCGTCTTTTTCCGTTGCAACTCAAAGTCGGTAACTATCGATATCCAAACCGTTAATGCATCTTCCTATTGTTCCCAGGTGTTTGTAGGGCGATTTTTTGTTTTCTACTACATTTCCCAACATTGTCAGTGCGAGTACCCTCGGTAATGGGACTTCTGGTGTACAACATATACTCACCTTGCTATAAGAAATACTTACCAATACGGTGATGGACAACGTTAGCTGGTTATCCCACAGACAACGGTCTAGGCAAGGTTATTGACGCTATTTGCTTCACTTTGAGCCTTCTTAAGGCAATTGATGTTCTTTACCTGTCTAGGTTTAGTTGCTTCTATTGTATGAATTGAATCTTGGTCGAAAGGCCCTGGTTGTATGAGTTATTATATATGTTTATTGTTGTTGTTACAGATTCTTTAATTATCTTTATTGTAACATCAAATGTTCCACATGGTGCCCACGTTTTGGCATGTTCGTTGTGTGAAGCTTTAGTGTTCTTGGGATTGATTCTATATGGAAGCTAGTGGAACATTGCTAGATTCTCATAGTGCCAGTCACGAGGTGCTACAAGTTGGTATTAGAGCTCAGCTTCCGAAACCTTAGCCGCTTCGTTACGAATGGTTAACGGAGTAGCGAGTCCACAAATGCCTGTAGGGTAACCTCACTAACGGTAGATATTGAGTCTAGTGCTATTTTCCTGTAAAATGTGTTGGATAGTTCCAAGTAGAATTATTTTATTCATCCTCGTATAACTCTATTTCCTTCTTACCATTCATGTGATTTTAAGTCTCTTCTCTCCTAGTCATTCAACACTTAGAGTCTCATTGGTTGGGTCCTTTTTCTCTTTGTCTATTTCCCATATACTTTTTGCTCACTTGACCATGAGCGGCTTGATTTTCCATATCAAGTTTTCATTCTGTTCCTTCATGGTGCAATGACGATATCAAATAAGGGACATCAATGTCAAGAGGATTGCACTGCGTCAAGTAGATCATCTTCCCTCAACTCATATTCTAAGTGTAATCCTGTTGAGAGGGATCAATAAGATCGACATGGAATGAGAGATCTTCTCCACTTGCATTTCTCATTTTCCCTATGTCTCGGCTGATCACGGGGCGAGATACCTATTGAGAGGGATCAATTATTACATCTTGGAGTTTTCTCTAAATTTGGAAATTGATTATTATTTTATTTTTGCATCATCATGACGTCATCAACACAACACATTGTTAGTACCGGGTTATCGGGGTGTTTAATTATACCCCTAGTCCTATTTTCTTTCTCTATTTTCTCAAATGCTAAATAAATAACCCCGCCCCCTCTCCTTTTTGATCTTCTACTTCAATTCTTCACCCCAAACCTTGCACATTCCCTTTCCATATTGTTTGTGAGATCCAAAAATATCTACCATTTGAACCCATTTGGAGCAACCACCTCTAGTTCAAACCACCATATGTCTTTTTTGTCATTTATTTCCAAATTTCTTGCTAAACTTTTTGGGGTCTATACTGGAAGATGGAAACATATCAGAGATGCCACATATAAATGTTCTTCTCAACTGAAAATTATTTGCCCCCTAAGTAATTCCAAAACTCCATCTTTCCTATTTTCTGTAAAAGAGAATAGAAAAGGATTTGAACCAACATCCTTTCTCTCTATTTCTTTCTGACCCAGCCCACCATGGCACTGGAGACACAGTCGTTGTCGCATCTCCTCTCCATACCTCTCTCCCGAAATCATCCCAGCTCCAACCCATCTTGCCTCCACATCTTCTTCTTCATATGGCAAAGCATCAGATGCATCCATGTTGACGACGCCTGATGTGATGATCGATGGGAGCCCCCCTTTCCACATAATTTCTGCAAGTCCAGTAGCTTGTTTCAGACATCCTATCCGCGAGCGAAAATTTTTGGGACCGATTCGAGTTATGGTAAATTGTATTTATACTAAAGTTTTATTTCATCTTTAGTAATTATATTCATAGCTTTGTTTGCATAATTAACAACATGAATTTTTTCTAAATAATAAATATGTGTCCATTGTCATATAGGTCTAGTGTCTATTATATAAAAATACAATTACATTGCGCTGACTTTAGACCATATTATGTAAAAGCAAATATGAGTTTTCCCGAGAGACCAACCCTTTAAAGTCATTTAGACCTAATCACATGCATGTTAGGAATTAAAATAAACACAAGTTTTCACAGATTACTTTGTAAAACTTTCATTGGTTATAGTATATGTATGTGCGTGTTCGTATATGTTTTGCTAATATACTTAAATATGTTGGTGGGCACATCTAAGTCATATGGTCTACCAAATATCTCGAAAGAGTTTCTAGTGCATAATTAGATATGCACAAATAGAAAAATCTGGATGGTATAAGTTTTCTTAGGAGATTGTTACTAAATCATTGGTAAATGCGATTGTTTTTAGGGCTACAGATGTATATTACACGTCCTATAATGGCAACTAAGTACTCTGTGACATGTGTCACCTCTGTTCTTGGTATTAAATAGAAATACTTGTAATAATCAGGAGGGACATGAAATTTGCTATAGAAAAGTAGCATCCACATGCTCTTAATTGATTTATTTTATGGTCGCCTGCCATATCGTCCTTCTATCCACAATAAGGCAGCCATACCAATAGAAAGTTATAGTAGGTTAAAATAGTTAGTTGGCAACTTGTGATGGCTCTGTACGTGGCATCAAAGTTGTGCCACTTCTAATGATCACAGATGGACATCATTTTTTTGCATAACTTCTTACCTTTTAACAATTAGATATATTGGCAACAACATGCGCGGCTTTCAAATAGTTTTAAAAAGAAAACGTCACCCAAACAATACAAAGTTGTTGTATAATTTATGAACCGATTAATTATTTGTTCTCGCGACTAAGGCTTAGTCAATGACAAGGTACATATATGTTATTACCAGCTTGGTGTCCCATAGGTGGCGACATGGGAGGCACACAATGGAGAGTTGAAGTTGTGGAGCCTAGAGGTGGCTGGGATCATGAGATGGAGAGAGAGAGAGAGAGAGAGTTTTGCAATATGTAGACATTGTAAGTTCCTCAACCCCACATGTAATAGGATTTGTATTTATATTTAACTTTTTGGGAATCCATTAGGTTTTTCATGGGCATAATTCCATACCAATGCCCTACCCGTACATTTTGTAGTATGGGTACAATTGCATGTGGATACAAAATCTCATCTATGACTGTTGTTTTTTGGGTAGGGTACCGTGGGTACGCATACCCATGAGCAACATTGTTATCTCGGTTAGGGGAAGATGGTGTAAGGCATCGCACAATCCAACTTCGATAAGGCTCATAGGCTCGCCCGTGCTAAACTGACATAGAATCCCTAATGTATGCCCCCCCCCCGACGCCCACCATCACCACCATCAACTGCCAACCCATCATATCACTGAGTTTTTGAAGGAAATATGCCCTAGAGGCAATAATAAAGTTATTATTTATTTCCTTATATCATGATAAATGTTTATTATTCATGCTAGAATTGTATTAACCGGAAACATAATACTTGTGTGAATACATAGACAAACAGAGTGTCACTAGTATGCCTCTACTTGACTAGCTCATTGATCAAAGATGGTTATGTTTCCTAGCCATAGACATGAGTTGTCATTTGATTAACGAGATCACATCATTAGGAGAATGATGTGATTGACTTGACCCATTCCGTTAGATTAGCACTCGATCGTTTAGTATGTTGCTATTGCTTTCTTCATGACTTATACATGTTCCTATGACTATGAGATTATGCAACTCCCGTTTACCGGAGGAACACTTTGTGTGCTACCAAATGTCACAACGTAACTGGGTGATTATAAAGGTGCTCTACAGGTGTCTCCGAAGGTACTTGTTGGGTTGGCATATTTCGAGATTAGGATTTGTCACTCCGATTGTCGGAGAGGTATCTCTGGGCCCTCTCGGTAATGCACATCACTTAAGCATTGCAACTAATGAGTTAGTTGTGGGATGATGTATTACGGAACGAGTAAAGAGACTTGCTGGTAACGAGATTGAACTAGGTATTGAGATACCGACGATCGAATCTCGGGCAAGTAACATACCGATGACAAAGGGAACAACGTATGTTGTTATGCGGTCTGACCGATAAAGATCTTCGTAGAATATATGGGAGCCAATATGAGCATCCAGGCTCCGCTATTGGTTATTGACCGGAGACGTGTCTCGGTCATGTCTACATAGTTCTCGAACCCGTAGGGTCTGCACGCTTAACGTTTCGATGACAGTTATATTATGAGTTTATATGTTTTGATGTACCGAAGGTTGTTCGGAGTCCCGGATGTGATCACGGACATGACGAGGAGTCTCGAAATGGTCGAGACATGAAGATTGATATATTGGAAGCCTATATTTGGATATTGGAAGTGTTCCGGGTGAAATCGGGATTTTACCGGAGTACCGAGGGGTTACCGGAACCCCCCGGGGGCTTAATGGGCCATAGTGGGCCTTTGTGGAGAAGAGGAGAGACGGCCAGGGCAGGGCCGCGCGCCCCTCCCCCCTAGTCCGAATAGGACATGGAGAGGGGTGGCGGCGCCCCCCCTTTCCTTCCTCTCTCCCTCCTCTTTCCCCCTCCACTCCTAATCCAACTAGGAAAAGGGAGGGAGTCCTACTCCCGGTGGGAGTAGGACTCCACCTGGCGCGCCCCTCCTGGCCGGCCGCACCTCCCCCCTTGCTCCTTTATATACGGGGGCAGGGGGCACCCTAGAGACACAACAAATGATCGCTTGATCTTTTAGCCGTGTGCGGTGCCCCCCTCCACCATAGTCCACCTCGATAATACTGTAGCGGTGCTTAGGCGAAGCCCTGCGTCGGTAGAACATCATCATCGTCACCACGCCGTCGTGCTGACAAAACTCTCCCTCAACACTCGGCTGGATCGGAGTTCGAGGGACGTCATCGGGCTGAACGTGTGCTGAACTCGGAGGTGCCGTGCGTTCGGTACTTGATCGGTCGGATCGTGAAGACGTACGACAACATCAACTGCGTTGTGCTAACGCTTCCGCTTTCGGTCTACGAGGGTACGTGGACAACACTCTTCCCTCTCGTTGCTATGCATCACCATGATCTTGCGTGTGCGTAGGAATTTTTTGAAATTACTACGTTCCCCAACAGTGGCATCCGAGCCTGGTTTTATGCGTTGATGTTATATGCACGAGTAGAACACAAGTGAGTTGTGGGCGATATAAGTCATACTGCTTACCAGCATGTCATACTTTGGTTCGGCGGTATTGTTAGATGAAGCGGCCCGAACCGACATTACGCGTACGCTTACGCGAGACTGGTTCTACCGACGTGCTTTGCACACAGGTGGCTGGCGGGTGTCAGTTTCTCCAACTTTAGTTGAACCGAGTGTGGCTACGCCCGGTCCTTGCGAAGGTTAAAACAACACCAACATGACAAACTATCGTTGTGGTTTTGATGCGTAGGTAAGAACGGTTCTTGCTAAGCCCGTAGCAGCCACGTAAAATTTGCAACAACAAAGTAGAGTACATCTAACTTGTTTTTGCAGGGCATGTTGTGATGTGATATGGTCAAGACGTGATGCTAAATTTTATTGTATGAGATGATCATGTATTGTAACCGAGTTATCGACAACTGGCAGGAGCTATATGGTTGTCGCTTTATTGTATGCAATGCAATCGCCCTGTAATGCTTTACTTTATCACTAAGCGGTAGCGATAGTCGTAGAAGCATAAGATTGGCGAGACGACAACGATGCTACGATGAAGATCAAGGTGTCGCGCCGGTGACGATGGTGATCATGACGGTGCTTCGGAGATGGAGATCACAAGCACAGGATGATGATGGCCATATCATATCACTTATATTGATTGCATGTGATGTTTATCTTTTATGCATCTTATCTTGCTTTGATTGATGGTAGCATTATAAGATGATCCCTCACTAAATTATCAAAGTATAAGTGTTCTCCCTGAGTATGCACCGTTGCAAAAGTTCTTCGTGCTGAGACACCACGTGATGATCAGGTGTGATAGGCTCTACGTTCAAATACAACGGGTGCAAAACAGTTGCACACGCGGAATACTCAGGTTAAGCTTGACGAGCCTAGCATATAACAGATACAGCCTCGGAACACGGAGACTGAAAGGTCGAGCGTGAATCATATAGTAGATATGATCAACATAGTGATGTTCACCGTTGAAACTACTCCATCTCACGTGATGATCGGACATGGTTTAGTTGATATGGATCACGTGATCACTTAGAGGATTAGAGGGATGTCTATCTAAGTGGGAGTTCTTAAGTAATATGATTAATTGAACTTAAATTTATCATGAACTTAGTACCTGATAGTATCTTGCTTGTCTATGTTGATTGTAGACAGATGGCCCGTGCTGTTGTTCCGTTGAATTTTAATGCGTTCCTTGAGAAAGCAAAGTTGAAAGATGATGGTAGCAATTACACAGGCCGGGTCCGTAACTTGAGGATTATCCTCATTGCTGCACATAAGAATTACGTCCTGGAAGCACCGCTGGGTACCAGGCCTGCTGCCGATGCAACTGACAACGTTAAGAACATCTGGCAGAACAAAGCTGATGACTACTCGATAGTTCAATGTGCCATGCTTTACGGCTTAGAACTGGGACTTCAACGACGTTTTGAATGTCACGGAGCATATGAGATGTTCCAGGAGTTGAAGTTAATATTTCAAGCAAATGCCCAGATTGAGAGATATGAAGTCTCCAATAAGTTCTACAGCTGCAAGATGGAGGAGAATAGTTCTGTCAGTGAGCATATACTCAAAATGTCTGGGTATAATAATCACTTGATTCAACTGGGAGTTAATCTTCCGGATGATAGCGTCATTGACAGAATTCTCCAATCACTGCCACCAAGCTACAAGAGCTTCGTGATGAACTATAACATGCAAGGGATGGATAAGACGATTCCCGAGCTCTTCGCAATGCTAAAGGCTGCGGAGGTAGAAATCAAAAAGGAGCATCAAGTGTTGATGGTCAATAAGACCACCAGTTTCAAGAAAAAGGGCAAAGGGAAGAAGAAGGGGAACTTCAAGAAGAACAGCAAGCAAGTTGCTGTTCAGGAGAAGAAACCCAAGTCTGGACCTAAGCCTGAGACTGAGTGCTTCTACTGCAAGCAGACTGGTCACTGGAAGCGGAACTGCCCCAAGTATTTGGCGGATAAGAAGGATGACAAGGTGAACAAAGGTATATGTGATATACATGTTATTGATGTGTACCTTACTAATGCTCGCAGTAGCACCTGGGTATTTGATACTGGCTGTTGCTAATATTTGCAACTCGAAACAGGGGCTACGGATTAAGCGAAGATTGGCTAAGGACAAAGTGACGATGCACGTGGGAAATGGTTCCAAAGTCGATGTGATCGCGGTCGGCACACTACCTCTACATCTACCTTCGGGATTAGTTTTAGACCTAAATAATTGTTATTTGGTGCCAGCGTTAAGCATGAACATTATATCTGGATCTTGTTTGATGCGAGACGGTTATTCATTTAAATCAGAAAATAATGGTTGTTCTATTTATATGAATAATATCTTTTATGGTCATGCACCCTTGAAGAGTGGTCTATTTTTGTTGAATCTCGATAGTAGTGATACACATATTCATAATATTGAAGCCAAAAGATGCAGAGTTGATAATGATAGTGCAACTTATTTGTGGCACTGCCGTTTAGGTCATATCGGTGTAAAGCGCATGAAGAAACTCCATACTGATGGACTTTTGGAACCACTTGATTATGAATCACTTGGTACTTGCGAACCGTGCCTCATGGGCAAGATGACTAAAACGCCGTTCTTCGGAACTATGGAGAGAGCAACAGATTTGTTGGAAATCATACATACAGATGTATGTGGTCCGATGAATGTTGAGGCTCATGGCGGATATCGTTATTTTCTCACCTTCACAGATGATTTAAGCAGATATGGGTATATCTACTTAATGAAACATAAGTCTAAAACATTTGAATAGTTCAAAGAATTTCAGAGTGAAGTTGAAAATCATCGTAACAAGAAAATAAAGTTTCTACGATCTGATCGTGGAGGAGAATATTTGAGTTATGAGTTTGATCTTCATTTGAAACAATGTGGAATAGTTTTGCAACTCACGCCACCCGGAACACCACAGCGTAATGGTGTGTCTGAACGTCGTAATCATACTCTACTAGATATGGTGCGATCTATGATGTCTCTTACTGATTTACCGCTATCGTTTTGGGGTTATGCTTTAGAGACGGCCGCATTCACGTTAAATAGGGCACCATCAAAATCCGTTGAGACGACGCCTTATGAACCGTGGTTTGGCAAGAAACCAAAGTTGTCGTTTCTTAAAGTTTGGGGCTGCGATGCTTATGTGAAATCTTCAACCTGATAAGCTCGAACCCAAATTGGAGAAATGTGTCTTCATAGGATACCCAAAGGAGACCGTTGGGTACACCTTCTATCACAGATCCGAAGGCAAGACTTTTGTTGCTAAATTCGGAATCTTTCTGGAGAAGGAGTTTCTCTCGAAAGAAGTGAGTGGGAGGAAAGTAGAACTTGATGAGGTAAACCTGCTCCCTTATTGGAAAGAAGTTCATCGCAGAACCGGTTTCTGCAACACCTACACCAATTAGTGAGGAAGTTAATGATGATGATCATGGAACTTCAGATCAAGTTGTTACTGAACCTCGTAGGTCAACCAGAGTAAGATCCGTACCAGAGTGGTACGGTAATCCTGTTCTGAAGGTTATGCTACTAGACCATGACGAACATACGAACTATGAAGAAGCGATGGTGAGTCCAGATTCCGCGAAATGGCTTGAGGCCATGAAATCTGAGATGGGATCCATGTATTAGAACAAAGTGTGGACTTTGGTTGACTTGCCCGATGATCGGCAAGCAATTGAGAATAAATGGATCTTCAAGAAGAAGACTGACGCTGACGGTAATGTTACTGTCTATAAAGCTCGACTTGTTGCAAAAGGTTTTCGACAAGTTCAAGGGATTGACTACGATGAGACCTTCTCACCCGTAGCGATGCTTAAGTCTGTCCGAATCATGTTAGCAATTGTCGCATTTTATGATTATGAAATTTGGCAAATGGATGTCAAAACTGCATTCCTGAATGGTTTTCTGAAAGAAGAGTTGTATATGATGCAACCGGAAGGTTTTGTCGATCCAAAGGGAGCTAACAAAGTGTGCAAGCTCCAGCGATCTATTTATGGACTGGTGCAAGCCTCTCGGAGTTGGAATAAACGCTTTGATAGTGTGATCAAAGCATTTGGTTTTGTACAGACTTTTGGAGAAGCCTGTATTTACAAGAAAGTGACTGGGAGCTCTGTAGCATTTCTAATATTATATGTGGATGACATATTGCTGATTGGAAATGATATAGAATTTCTGAATAGCATAAAGGGATACTTGAATAAGAGTTTTTCAATGAAAGACCTCGGTGAAGCTGCGTATATATTGGGCATCAAGATCTATATAGATAGATCAAGATGCTTAATTGGACTTTCACAAAGCACATACCTTGACAAAGTTTTGAAGAAGTTCAAAATGGATCAAGCAAAGAAAGGGTTCTTGCCTGTGTTACAAGGTGTGAAGTTGAGTAAGACTCAATGCCCGACCACCGCAGAAGATAGAGAGAAGATGAAAGATGTTCCCTATGCTTCAGCCATAGGCTCTATCATGTATGCAATGCTGTGTACCAGACCTGATGTGTGCCTTGCTATAAGTTTAGCAGGGAGGTACCAAAGTAGTCCAAGAGTGGATCACTGGACAGCGGTCAAGAACATCCTGAAATACCTGAAAAGGACTAAGGATATGTTTCTCGTTTATGGAGGTGACAAAGAGCTCATCGTAAATGGTTACGCTGATGCAAGCTTTGACACTGATCCGGACGATTCTAAATCGCAAACCGGATACGTGTTTATATTGAACGGTGGAGCTGTCAGTTGGTGTAGTTCTAAACAAAGCGTCGTGGCGGGATCTACATGTGAAGCGGAGTACATAGCTGCTTCGGAAGCAGCAAATGAAGGAGTCTGGAGGAAGGAGTTCATATCCGATGTAGGTGTCATACCTAGTGCATCGGGTCCAATGAAAATCTTTTGTGACAATACTGGTGCAATTGCCTTGGCGTAGGAATCCAGATTTCACAAGAGACCCAAGCACATCAAGAGACGCTTCAATTCCATCCGGAATTTAGTCCAGGTGGGAGACATAGAAATTTGCAAGATACATACGGATCTGAATGTTGCAGACCCGTTGACTAAGCCTCTTCCACGAGAAAAACAAGATCAGCACCAAGGCTCCATGGGTGTTAGAATCATTACTGTGTAATCTAGATTATTGACTCTAGTGCAAGTGGGAGACTGAAGGAAATATGCCCTAGAGGCAATAATAAAGTTATTATTTATTTCCTTATATCATGATAAATGTTTATTATTCATGCTAGAATTGTATTAACCGGAAACATAATACTTGTGTGAATACATAGACAAACAGAGTGTCACTAGTGTGCCTCTACTTGACTAGCTCGTTGATCAAAGATGGTTATGTTTCCTAGCCATAGACATGAGTTGTCATTTGATTAACGGGATCACATCATTAGGAGAATGATGTGATTGACTTGACCCATTCCGTTAGATTAGCACTCGATCGTTTAGTATGTTGCTATTGCTTTCTTCATGACTTATACATGTTCCTATGACTATGAGATTATGCAACTCCCGTTTACCGGAGGAACACTTTGTGTGCTACCAAACGTCACAACGTAATTGGGTGATTATAAAGGTGCACTACAGGTGTCTCCGAAGGTACTTGTTGGGTTGGCGTATTTCGAGATTAGGATTTGTCACTCCGATTGTCGGAGAGGTATCTCTGGGCCCTCTCGGTAATGCACAACACTTAAGCCTTGCAAGCATTGCAACTAATGAGTTAGTTGTAGGATGATGTATTACGGAACGAGTAAAGAGACTTGCCGGTAACGAGATTGAACTAGGTATTGAGATACCGACGATCGAATCTCGGGCAAGTAACATACCGATGACAAAGGGAACAACGTATGTTGTTATGCGGTCTGACCGATAAAGATATTCGTAGAATATGTGGGAGCCAACATGAGCATCCAGGTTCCGCTATTGGTTATTGACCGGAGACGTGTCTCTGTCATGTCTATATAGTTCTCGAACCCGTAGGGTCCGCACGCTTAACGTTTCGATGACAGTTATATTATGAGTTTATATGTTTTGATGTACCGAAGGTTGTTCGGAGTCCCGGATGTGATCACGGACATGACGAGGAGTCTCGAAATGGTCGAGACATGAAGATTGATATATTGGAAGCCTATATTTGGATATCGGAAGTGTTCCGGGTGAAATCGGGATTTTACCGGAGTACCGAGGGGTTACCGGAACCCCTCGGGGGCTTAATGGGCCATAGTGGGCCATTTTGGAGAAGAGGAGAGACGGCCAGGGCAGGGCCGCGCGCCCCTCCCCCCTAGTCCGAATAGGACAAGGAGAAGGGGGCGGCCCCCCCCCCCTTTCCTTCCTCTTCCCTCCTCTTTCCCCCTCCACTCCTAATCCAACTAGGAAAAGGGAGGGAGTCCTGGCGCGCCCCTCCTGGCCGGCCGCACCTCCCCCCTTGCTCCTTTATATACGGGGGCAGGGGGCACCCTAGAGACACAACAATTGATCGCTTGATCTTTTAGTCGTGTGCGGTGCCCCCCTCCACCATAGTCCACCTTGATAATACTGTAGCGGTGCTTAGGCGAAGCCCTGCGTCGGTAGAACATCATCATCGTCACCACGCCATCGTGCTGACGAAACTCTCCCTCAACACTCGGCTGGATCAGAGTTCGAGGGACGTCATCGGGCTGAACGTGTGCTGAACTCGGAGGTGCCGTGCGTTCGGTACTTGATCGGTCGGATCGTGAAGACGTACGACTACATCAACCGCGTTGTGCTAACGCTTCCGCTTTCGGTCTACGAGGGTACGTGGACAACACTCTTCCCTCTCGTTGCTATGCATCACCATGATCTTGCGTGTGCGTAGGAATTTTTTTGAAATTACTACGTTCCCCAACAGTTTTTCCATCTTTTGTATTTTCCTTCTTTGTTTTTTCTTTATTATATTTCTTTGTTCTTTCATTTCTTAACCATTTTTGCATGTACCTTTTGTTATATTTTTCTACTTTTCAAATTTTATCTCTATTCCTAGCAAACATTGCATTGATTTCATTTTACAAGAATGTCTATGTAATATACTATTTGTCAAGTTTTCTATGGCATTTAGCTTGTATCAATATTAAAATTTTGAACAAAAATATAAAATTCCACATAAGAGTGTTTGTCATCTTGGTTCCTAGACTATGCAACATTTTTAATGGGTTACATTAACATACTTTATTGATGTCAGACCACATTTACATTAAATATATTTATATACATCATATTTGTATTCATTGAAGCAATATTTCAAAAGTTGCGTAGATATATTATTCAATGTGCATGGACATTTCCGATGGAATGGAACATGTTTTAAAATAATTTCGTACCAAAAAATAATATTTTCCATCCATTGAAGAAATATTGAAAGTTTGTGGATAAGTCTTGGCCATGATTTTCTTACGTTTTGCTACATTTTTCTTAGATGGTTGAACTTATAATCGCAACAATCCATGTGCAAAATTGAAGCGGATAGATGCATGGAAGATTCAAATGATTTTTTATGGCATGAATATTTTTCATAAACAACGGGGGAAAAATATTTTTTATGAGAGCAATTATGAGAACTCAACTATATAATTTCAAAATTATTTTAAAAGAGATAACCATTACATTGTTATATTTATTGTTTTTAGAATATACTCCCTCCATTTCAAAATATAAATGTATAGTTTTTCTAAATCCAAAGTTCTCTATCTTTGAGCAGGTTTATTGATAAAATATTAATATCTACAATATCAAATTAGTATCGTTATTATATTCACCATCAAATATGTTTTCATATTTTGTTTATTTCTATTGTAGATGTTGATAATTTTTTCTCTATAAAATTGGTCAAAACTCAAAATACAAAGTTTGACATTAAAAAATTATACACTTTATATTTAGACGAGCGGGTAAAACCCAGAATAATATTATCAGTTCGATACGTTTGTGCTCGCCTATAGGCGCGGCACTCGCTCGTGCTAAAGGCGATAGCTGGTTGCAGCTAGTACTCGATCATATATATATATTGTATTTGGTTTTTCTCGAACTGATATTTTGTACATCGTCAGTCAAATTTCATGTTGCCCAGCAGTTGCTCAGAAATTGCCATTTGGTCAACACGATGGTGACGTGCAAGTTCCCACTCTACTCAATCGTTTACGCGTTTAAGAATTTTCCAGGGACTATTCAATTTGCAGTTCCTTTTGCTAATTCTCTATTCTCTCTTATTTTCTCTAACAAAAAAAATGGCACTGTGAGATGTCCAGAATTGCATGTTATCGACTCTCATATTTTAGTCTAAAATTTTGCAGTTGCTCAGAACGTTACTGCAAGCCTAAAATTATGGACACTCGACGCTATTTATAAAAAAAGCTGAGTCAATATCAGCAACAATAATCGCAGGAGAGGAGTCCTCCCGCTCTATCAGCAATACACAATCGAGATAACATCAATGGATCCATTCAAATAATCAAGATAATGACATAGAAAGCGCCACGCGTGGCACGTACTGTTGTGCGTGGAAGTATATCTGCTTACAGCGATGCAAAGAGTGTAGAAAACGCAAGCGAAGACTTGACATTTCTGTTTCTTGTACCTCCAGGTACAGACTCTTGGCCTTTTAATACCTGTAGTCGACCACCGCTTCCTAGCTCACAAACACAAAGCTCAAACAGCTCATACAATGGTTAGGGTGCTGGACCACGCTGTGGCTGGAGGCATTGCCGCCGGACCCCTGCAGCACTCCCCCGGGACCGTCGTGGGTCTGGTTTTCGTCTTCATGGCCGCGGCAGCGATCGTGGCAATTGCCGTGTTCGGCTGCGCCGACGACGGGGAGGGGAAGCCGACACGGCGCCGCAGCCACTGGGGAGGCGGTGGCGCAGGAGGTGGCGCAGGTTGCGGAGGAGGATGTGGTGGCGGCGGCGGCGGTGGCGGGTGTTGAGAAGCGCGTCATGCAGGGGAGCTCTTGAAATGGATTTAAGTTATATGGCCGACTGTACGTACTTCATTCTGTCCATATATCTCTGTATATATATACCATGTTGTCCTCATATATGTATATAATTTGGATCATCTTTGGCGTGTAAGAATTGTTTGTGTGTTGAATGGTAACAGCTGATTCTGAAGACCCGCGGATCAAGCACAATATATGTATCAAAAACCGTGCTCTTTTTGGTTGTTTTCATAACCTATTTTCGAACTTGGTTGTTTTTGTATGATGTGGGAATTACATGTTGTATTCCTCAGGTGCAAACGCACGTATATATGATGTACAGGAGTAGCCCACGACCTCAACTATACAAGGCAACTAGGAGGTGTTGGGGAACGTAGTAATTTCAAAAAAATTCCTACGCATACGCAAGATCATGGTGATACATAGCAACGAGAGGGGAGAGTGTTGTCCACGTACCCTCGTAGACCGAAAGCGGAAGCGTTAACACAACGCGGTTGATGTAGTCGTACGTCTTCATGATCCGACCGATCAAGTACCGAACGCACGGCACCTCCGAGTTCAGCACACGTTCAGCTCGATGACGTCCCTCGAACTCCGATCCAGCCGAGTGTTGAGGGAGAGTTTCGTCAGCACGACGGCGTGGTGACGATGGTGATGTTCTACCGACGCAGGGCTTCGCCTAAGCACCGCTATGATATTATCGAGGTGTAATATGGTGGAGGGGGGCACCGCACACGGCTAAGAGATCAATGATCAATTGTTGTGTCTATGGGGTGCCCCCTTGCCCCCGTATATAAAGGATCAAAGGAGGGAGGTGCGGCCAGCCTTGGGGCGCGCCAGGAGGAGTCCTACTCCCACCGGGAGTAGGACTCCCCCCCTTTTCCTAGTTGGATTAGGACTTGGGAGGGGGGAAAGAGGAGAGGGAGAAGAAGGAAGGGGGGCGCCGCCCCCTTCTCCTTGTCCTATTCGGACTAGGAGGGAGGGGCGCGCGGCCCAGCCCTAGCCGCCTCTCCTCTCTTCCACCTAGGCCCACTAAGGCCCATTATGTTGCCGGGGGGTTCCAGTAACCTCCCGGTACTCCGGTAAAATCCCGATTTCACCCGGAACACTTCCGTTATCCAAACATAGGCTTCCAATATATCAATCTTTATGTCTCGACCATTTCGAGACTCCTCATCATGTCCGTGATCACATCCGGGACTCCGAACAACCTTCGGTACATCAAAACATATAAACTCATAATATAACTGTCATCGAAACGTTAAGCGTGCGGACCCTACGGGTTCGAGAACTATGTAGACATGACCGAGACACGTCTCCGGTCAATAACCAATTGCGGAACTTGGATGCTCATATTGGCTCCCACATATTCTACGAAGATCTTTATCGGTCAGACCGCATAACAACACACGTTGTTCCCTTTGTCATCGGTATGTTACTTGCCCGAGATTCGATCGTCGGTATCTCAATACCTATTTCAATATCGTTACCGGCAAGTCTCTTTACTCGTTCCGTAATACATCATCTCGCAACAAACTCATTAGTTGCAATGCTTGCAAGGCTTTAAGTGATGTGCATTACCAAGAGGGCCCAGAGATACCTCTCCGACAATCGGAGTGACAAATCCTAATCTCGAAATACGCCGACCCAACAAGTACCTTCGGAGACACCTGTAGAGCACCTTTATAATCACCCAGTTACGTTGTGACGTTTGGTAGCACACAAAGTGTTCCTCCGGTAAACGGGAGTTGCATAATCTCATAGTCATAGGAACATGTATAAGTCATGAAGAAAGCAATAGCAACATACTAAACGATCGAGTGCTAAGCTAACGGAATGGGTCAAGTCAATCACATCATTCTCCTAATGATGTGATCCCGTTTAATTAAATGACAACTCATGTCAATGGCTAGGAAACATAACCATCTTTGATCAACGAGCTAGTCAAGTAGAGGCATACTAGTGACACTCTGTTTGTCTATGTATTCACACAAGTATTATGTTTCCGGTTAATACAATTCTAGCATGAATAATAAACATTTATCATGATATAAGGAAATAAATAATAACTTTATTATTGTCTCTAGGGCATATTTCCTTCAGTCTCCCACTTGCACTAGAGTCAATAATCTAGATTACACAGTAATGATTCTTACACCCATGGAGCCTTGGTGCTGATCATGCTTTGCTCGTGGAAGAGGCTTAGTCAACGGGTCTGCAACATTCAGATCCGTATGTATCTTGCAAATTTCTATGTCTCCCACCTGGACTAAATCCCGGATGGAATTGAAGCGTCTTTTGATGTGCTTGGTTCTCTTGTGAAATCTGGATTCCTTTGCTAAGGCAATTGCACCAGTATTGTCACAAAAAAATTTCATTGGACCCGATGCACTAGGTATGACACCTAGATCGGATATGAACTCCTTCATCCAGACTCCTTCATTTGCTACTTCCGAAGCAGCTATGTACTCCGCTTCACACGTAGATCCCGCCACGACGCTTTGTTTAGAACTGCACCAACTGACAGGTCCACCATTCAATGTAAATACGTATCCGGTTTGCGATTTAGAATCGTCCGGATCAGTGTCAAAGCTTGCATCAACGTAACCATTTACGATGAGCTCTTTGTCACCTCCATAAACGAGAAACATATCCTTAGTCCTTTTCAGGTATTTCAGGATGTTCTTGACCGCTGTCCAGTGATCCACTCCTGGATTACTTTGGTACCTTCCTGCTAGACTTATAGCAAGGCATACATCAGGTCTGGTACATAGCATTGCATACATGATAGAGCCTATGGCTGAAGCATAGGGAACATCTTTCATCTTCTCTCTATCTTCTGCAGTGGTCGGGCATTGAGTCTTACTCAACTTCACACCTTGTAACACAGGCAAGAACCCTTTCTTTGCTTGATCCATTTTGAACTTCTTCAAAACTTTGTCAAGGTATGTGCTTTGTGAAAGTCCAATTAAGCGTCTTGATCTATCTCTATAGATCTTGATGCCCAATATATACGCAGCTTCATGGAGGTCTTTCATTGAAAAACTCTTATTCAAGTATCCCTTTATGCTATCCAGAAATTCTATATCATTTCCAATCAGCAATATGTCATCCACATATAATACCAGAAATGCTACAGAGCTCCCACTCACTTTCTTGTAAATACAGGCTTCTCCAAAAGTCTGTACAGAACCAAATGCTTTGATCACACTATCAAAGCGTTTATTCCAACTCCGACAGGCTTGCACCAGTCCATAAATGGATCGCTGGAGCTTGCACACTTTGTTAGCTCCCTTTGGATCGACAAAACTTTCCGGTTGCATCATATACAACTCTTCTTCCAGAAATCCATTCATGAATGCAGTTTGACATCCATTTGCCAAATTTCATAATCATAAAATGCGGCAATTGCTAACATGATTCGGACAGACTTAAGCATCGCTACGGGTGAGAAGGTCTCATCGTAGTCAATCCCTTGAACTTGTCGAAAACCTTTCGCAACAAGTCGAGCTTTATAGACAGAAACATTACCGTCAGCGTCAGTCTTCTTCTTGAAGATCCATTTATTTTCAATGGCTTGCCGATCATCGGGCAAGTCAACCAAACTCCATACCTTGTTCTCATACATGGATCCCATCTCGGATTTCATGGCCTCAAGCCATTTTGCGGAATCTGGGCTCACCATCGCTTCTTCATAGTTCGTAGGTTCGTCATGGTCTAGTAACATAACCTCCGGAACAGGATTACCGTACCACTCTGGTGCGGATCTTACTCTAGTTGACCTACGAGGTTCAGTAACAACTTGATCTGAAGTTTCATGATCATCATCATTAACTTCCTCACTAATTGGTGTAGGCGTCATAGGACCGGTTTCTGTGATGAACTATTTTCCTATAAGGGAGCAGGTACAGTTACCTCATCAAGCTCTACTTTCCTCCCACTCACTTCTTTCGAGAGAAACTCCTTCTCTAGAAAGGATCCATTCTTAACAACGAATGTCTTGCTTTCGGATCTGTGATAGAAGGTGTACCCAACAGTCTCCTTTGGGTATCCTATGAAGACAAATTTCTCCGATTTAGGTTCGAGCTTATCAGGTTGAAGTTTCTTCACATAAGCATCGCAGCCCCAAACTTTAAGAAACGACAACTTTGGTTTCTTGCCAAACCACAGTTCATAAGGCGTCTTCTCAATGGATTTCGATGGTGCCCTATTTAACGTGAATGCAGCCGTCTCTAAAGCATAACCCCAAAACGATAGCGGTAAATCAGTAAGAGACATCATAGATCGCACCATATCTAGTAAAGTACGATTACGACGTTCGGACAAACCATTACGTTGTGGTGTTCCGGGTGGCGTGAGTTGCGAAACTATTCCGCATTGTTTCAAATGTAGACCAAACTCGTAACTCAAATATTCTCCTCCACGATCTGATCGTAGAAACTTTATTTTCTTGTTATGATGATTTTCAACTTCACTCTGAAATTCTTTGATCTTTTCAAATGTTTTAGACTTATGTTTCATTAAGTAGAGATACCCATATCTGCGCAAATCATCTGTGAAGGTGAGAAAATAACGATATCCGCCACGAGCCTCAATATTCATCGGACCACATGCATCTGTATGTATGATTTCCAACAAATCTGTTGCTCTCTCCATAGTTCCGGAGAACGGCGTTTTAGTCATCTTGCCCATGAGGCACGGTTCGCAAGTACCAAGTGATTCATAATCAAGTGATTCCAAAAGTCCATCAGTATGGAGTTTCTTCATGCGCTTTACACCGATATGACCTAAACGGCAGTGCCACAAATAAGTTGCACTATCATTATCAACTCTGCATCTTTTGGCTTTGACATTATGAATATGTGTATCACTACTATCGAGGTTCATTAAAAATAGACCACTCTTCAAGGGTGCATGACCATACAAGATATTACTCATATAAATAGAACAACCATTATTCTCTGAAAATGAATAACCGTCTCGCATCAAACAAGATCCAGATATAATGTTCATGCTCAACGCTGGCACCAAATAACAATTATTTAGGTCTAATACTAATCCCGAAGGTAGATGTAGATGTAGCGTGCCGACGGCGATCACATCGACTTTGGAACCGTTTCCCACGCGCATCGTCACCTCGTCCTTGGCCAGTGTTCGCTTAATCCATAGTCCCTGTTTTGAGTTGCAAATATTAGCAACAGAACCAGTATCAAATACCCAGGTGCTACTGCGAGCTCTAGTAAGGTACACATCAATAACATGTATATCACATATACCTTTGTTCACCTTGCCATCCTTCTTATCCGCCAAATACTTGGGGCAGTTCCGCTTCCAGTGACCAGTCTGCTTGCAGTAGAAGCACTCAGTCTCAGGCTTAGGTCCAGACTTGGGTTTCTTCTCCTAAACAGCAACTTGCTTGTTGTTCTTCTTGAAGTTCCCCTTCTTCTTCCCTTTGCCCTTTTTCTTGAAACTAGTGGTCTTATTGACCATCAACACTTGATGCTCCTTTTTGATTTCTACCTCCACAGCCTTTAGCATTGCGAAGAGCTCGGGAATCGTCTTATCCATCCCTTGGATGTTATAGTTCATCACGAAGCTCTTGTAGCTTGGTGGCAGTGATTGAAGAATTCTGTCAATGACGCTATCATCCGGAAGATTAACTCCCAGTTGAATCAAGTGATTGTTATACCTAGACATTTTGAGTATATGCTCACTGACAGAACTATTCTCTTCCATCTTGCAGCTGTAGAACTTATTGGAGACTTCATATCTCTCAATCCGGGCATTTGCTTGAAATATTAACTTGAACTCCTGGAACATCTCATATGCTCCATGACGTTCAAAACGTCGTTGAAGACCTGGTTCTAAGCCGTAAAGCATGGCACACTAAACTATCGAGTAGTCATCAGCTTTGCTCTGCCAGACGTTCATAACATCTGGAGTTGCTCCTGCAGCAGGCCTGACACCCAGCAGTGCTTCTAGGACATAATTCTTCTGTGCAGCAATGAGGATAATCCTCAAGTTACGGACCCAGTCCGTGTAATTGCTACCATCATCTTTCAACTTTGCTTTCTCAAGGAACGCATTAAAATTCAACGGAACAACAGCACGGGCCATCTATCTACAATCAACATAGACAAGCAAGATACTATCAGGTACTAAGTTCATGATAAATTTAAGTTCAATTAATCATATTACTTAAGAACTCCCACTTAGATAGACATCCCTCTAATCATCTAAGTGATCACGTGATCCAAATCAACTAAACCATAAGCGATCATCACGTGGAATGGAGTAGTTTTCAATGGTGAACATCACTATGTTGATCATATCCATTATATGATTCACGCTCGACATTTCGGTCTCAGTGTTCCGAGGCCATATCTGCATATGCTAGGCTCGTCAAGTTTAACCTGAGTATTTTGCGTGTGCAAAACTGGCTTGCACCCGTTGTAGATGGACGTAGAGCTTATCACACCCGATCATCACGTGGTGTCTGGGCATGACGAACTTTGGCAACGGTGCATACTCAGGGAGAACACTTTTATCTTGAAATTTAGTGAGAGATCATCTTATAATACTACCGTCAATCAAAGCAAGATAAGATACATAAAAGATAAACATCACATGCAATCAATATAAGTGATATGATATGGCCATCATCATCTTGTGCTTGTGATCTCCATCTCCGAAGCACCGTCATGATCCCCATCGTCACCGGCGCGACACCTTGATCTCCATCGTAGCATCGTTGTCGTCTCGCCAACTATTGCTTCTACGACTATCGCTACAGCTTAGTGATAAAGTAAAACAATTACATGGTGATTGCATTGCATACAATAAAGCGACAACCATATGGCTCCTGCCAGTTGCCGATAACTCGGTTACAAAACATTATCATCTCATACAATAAAATATAGCATCATGCCTTGACCATATCACATCACAACATGCCCTGCAAAAACAAGTTAGACGTCCTCTACTTTGTTGTTGCAAGTTTTACGTGGCTGCTACGGGCTGAGCAAGAACCGTTCTTACCTACGCATTAAAACCACAACGATAGTTTGTCAAGTTGGTGTTGTTTTAACCTTCGCAAGGACCGGGCGTAGCCACACTCGGTTCAACTAAAGTTGGACAAACTGACACCCGCCAGCCACCTCTGTGCAAAGCACGTCGAAAGAACCAGTCTCGCGTAAGCGTACGCGTAATGTCGGTCCGGACCGCTTCATCCAACAATACCGCCGAACCAAATTATGACATGCTGGTAAGCAGTATGACTTATATCGCCCACAAATCACTTGTGTTCTACTCGTGCATATGACATCTACGCATAAAACCAGGCTCGGATGCCACTGTTGGGGAACGTAGTAATTTCAAAAAATTTCCTACGCACACGCAAGATCATGGTGATGCATAGCAACGAGAGGGGAGAGTGTTGTCCACGTACCCTCGTAGACCGAAAGCGGAAGCGTTAACACAACGCGGTTGATGTAGTCGTACGTCTTCATGATCCGACCGATCAAGTACCGAACGCGCGGCTCCTCCGAGTTCAGCACACGTTCAGCTCGATGACGTCCCTCGAACTCCGATCCAGCCGAGTGTTGAGGGAGAGTTTCGTCAGCATGACGGCGTGGTGACGATGATGATGTTCTACCGACGCAGGGGTTCGCCTAAGCACCGCGATATTATCGAGGTGTAATATGGTGGAGGGGGGCACCGCACACGGCTAAGAGATCAATGATCAATTGTTGTGTCTATGGGGTGCCCCCTTGCCCCCGTATATAAAGGATCAAAGGGGGGAGGTGCGGCCAGCCTTCGGGCGCGCCAGGAGGAGTCCTACTCCCACCGGGAGTAGGACTCCCCCCCTTTTCCTAGTTGGATTAGGACTTGGGAGGGGGGAAAGAGGAGAGGGAGAAGAAGGAAGGGGGGCGCCGCCCCCTTCTCCTTGTCCTATTCGGACTAGGGGGGAGGGGCGCGCGGCCCAGCCCTAGCCGCCTCTCCTCTCTTCCACCTAGGCCCACTAAGGCCCATTATGTTGCCGGGGGGTTCCGGTAACCTCCCGGTACTCCGGTAAAATCCCGATTTCACCCGGAACACTTCCGATATCCAAACATAGGCTTCCAATATATCAATCTTTATGTCTCGACCATTTCGAAACTCCTCGTCATGTCTGTGATCACATCCGGGACTCCGAACAACCTTCGGTACATCAAAACATGTAAACTCATAATATAACTGTCATCGAAACGTTAAGCGTGCGGACCCTACGGGTTCGAGAACTATGTAGACATGACCGAGACACGTCTCCGGTCAATAACCAATAGCGGAACCTGGATGCTCATATTGGCTCCCACATATTCTACGAAGATCTTTATCGGTCAGACCGCATAACAACATACGTTGTTCCCTTTGTCATCGGTATGTTACTTGCCCGACATTCTATCGTCGGTATCTCAATACCTACTTCAATCTCGTTACCGGCAAGTCTCTTTACTCGTTCCGTAATACATCATCTCGCAACAAACTCATTAGTTGCAATGCTTGCAAGGCTTTAAGTGATGTGCATTACTGAGAGGGCCCAGAGATACCTCTCCGACAATCGGAGTGACAAATCCTAATCTCGAAATACGCCAACCCAACAAGTACCTTAGGAGACACCTGTAGAGCACCTTTATAATCACCCAGTTACGTTGTGA
Source organism: Triticum aestivum (assembly GCF_018294505.1). NCBI lineage: Eukaryota > Viridiplantae > Streptophyta > Magnoliopsida > Poales > Poaceae > Triticum > Triticum aestivum. Next base: position 603,033,271 of record NC_057799.1, read on the forward strand.
CGTTTGGTAGCACACAAAGTGTTCCTCCGGTAAACGGGAGTTGCATAATCTCATAGTCATAGGAACATGTATAAGTCATGAAGAAAGCAATAGCAACATACTAAACGATCGAGTGCTAAGCTAACGGAATGGGTCAAGTCAATCACATCATTCTCCTAATGATGTGATCCCGTTTAATCAAATGACAACTGATGTCAATGGCTAGGAAACATAACCATCTTTGATCAATGAGCTAGTCAAGTAGAGGCATACCAGTGACACTCTGTTTGTCTATGTATTCACACAAGTATTATGTTTCCGGTTAATACAATTCTAGCATGAATAATAAACATTTATCATGATATAAGGAAATAAATAATAACTTTATTATTGTCTCTAGGGCATATTTCCTTCAGGAGGTGGGCCCAATACACAAATATGCACAACACATATACTCAACACCCCCCGCAGTCGAAGCGGCACCGCGGCTGACGCAAAGACTGGACCGGAACTCCTCAAATGACGTTGTAGGCAAGCCCTTGGTCATGATATCTGCAAATTGTTGGGAAGTAGGAATGTGTAAAACACGAATATGGCCAAGGGCCACCTGTTCCCGAACAAAATGAATATCCAACTCAATATGCTTGGTCCGTCGATGATGCACCGGGTTAGCGGAGAGGTAGACCGCCGAGACGTTGTCGCAGTAGACCACCGTGGCACGGTCAACAGGGCAAGAGAGCTCCTGAAGTAGTTGGCGAAGCCACGAACACTCAGCGACGGCGTTGGCCACCGCACGATACTCAGCCTCAGCACTGGAACGAGAAACCGTAGGCTGCCGCTTGGACGGCCACGAGATAAGTGAGGGTCCAAGGTAGACACAATAGCCCGAATTGGAGCGATGAGTGTCAGGGCAGCCCGCCGAGTCTGCATCGGAGTAGGCGGTGAGGGCGGTGTCGGCGGAGGCGTGAAGCGTGACGCCAAGATCCATAGTGCCACAGATATAGCGGAGAATCCGCTTGATGGCAGCACAGTGAACGTTTCGAGGAGCATGCATATGAAGACACACCTGCTGCACGACATACTGGATTTCCGGTTGAGTCAGAGTGATGTACTGGAGAGCACCAACGATAGACCGGTGGAAAGCAGCATCCGAAGCAGGAGAACCATCCGTGGCAGAAAGCTTGGCCTTCGTATCAACAGGCGTAGCGGCAGGCTTGCAGTTAAGCATGCCGGCGCGCTCCAGGAGCTCGTGAGCGTACTTCCACTGATGAAGGAAGAAACCATCCGGACGGCGCACCACCTCGACACCGAGGAAGTAGTGCAAAGGACCCAAATCCTTGATGGCGAACTCAGCACGAAGACGAGTCGTGAGCTGACTGAGGAGACCAGCCGTACATGCTGTCCTGATGATGTCGACGACATAGAGCAGCAAGTAGGCCGTGTCAAAGCCCTGATGATAGACGAAGTGCGAGGCGTCCGAGCGGGTAGAGCGGAACCCAAGCTGGTGGAGAAACACCGCGATGCGCTGATACCAAGCGCGCGGAGCCTGCTTGAGTCCGTACAAGGACCGCGAAAGCAGGCACACGTGGTCGGGAAGCGCCGGGTCAACAAACCCGGTGGGCTGCTGGCAGAAGACCTGCTCCTCGAGGTGACCATGGAGGAAGGCATCCGAGACGTCCATCTGGTGCACCGGCCAAGCACGGGAGACCGCAAGCTGGAGAACTGTGCGTATCGTGCCGGGCTTGACGACCGGAGTGAAGGTGTCGATGAAGTCGATGCCGGCACGCTGTCGGAAGCCACGAACAACCGAGTGCGCTTTGCAGCGATCAAGGGTACCATCAGGACGGAGCTTGTGTTTGAAGACCCACTTCCCGGTAATCACGTTGGCGTGCCGGGGACGGGGAACAAGCTGCCACGTACGGTTGCGCAACAGGGCGTCAAACTCCTCTTGCATCGCAGCCATCCAGAGTGGGTCACGAAGAGCGGCTCAAACGAAGGACAGCAATGGCGACGGCTCAGAGGTGGACGCCGCATGGACGTAGTCATCCGAGGCGTGGCGCGAGCTCAGCCGAAAGACGCCCGTGCGGGCGCGGGTGATCGGACCGGCCACAGGCGCTGGGGGGCGCCGACACCGGGGGCTGCGGGGGCGTCGCGGGCGCCGAGGGCGCCAACACCGGGGGCGCTGAGGGGGCCGCGGGGGTCGTGGGGACTGCGGGCGCCAACGTCGGGGGCGCCGGGGGCGCCAGCGTCGCGGCTGTAGGAGGCGCCGCATGCGGGGGGCGCGCCTCAAAGCCAGGGGCGGGCCAAGAGAGGCGCGCGAGCGCCCTGGGAGAGGCGTCGAGGAGCCCACGCCACCGGTGGCGGGAGGAACAGCCGGGGGTACCTGCTGAAACGGAAACACATGTTCATCAAAGTAAACGTGCCGGGAAGTGAAAACACGGTGGGAGACGGGATCGTAGCACCGATATCCCTTGGAGTTAGAGGGTAGCCAATGAAGATGCAAGCCACAGAACGAGGTGCGAGTTTGTGAGGAGCGGAGTCGGCAGTACTAGGATAGCAAAGGCACCCGAAAATACGCAGGCCATCATAAGATGGGGGCGTACCAAAGAGAAGATGGTGAGGTGCATAGTTCCACCATGGGCGGCAAGGGCGAAGGTTAAGGAGAAGTGAAGCAGTAGCGAGTGCGTCCGGCCAGAAACGAGGCGGCACATTAGCATGGAACAGGAGCGTGCGAACACAGTCGTTCAGAGTGCGAACGACGCGTTCGGCTCGACCGTTCTGCTGTGAAGTATACGGGCTTGTGAGACGAAAACTGTGCCGTGGTGCAACAGAAAAGTGCAGAAAGCAAGGTTGTCGAACTCTTTTCCATTGTCAGTATGAGGAGCAAGGATGGGACGCCCAAACTGTGCGCTGGCATAGGAGTAAAAAGCCGTCAAAGAGGAGAGTGCATCCGACTTTCGTCGTAAAGGAAACGTCTAGCAACAAGAGGGGAGAAGTGCATCTACATACCCTTGTAGATCGCGAGCGGAAGCGTTCAAGAGAACGGGGTTGATGGAGTCGTACTCGTCGTGATCCAAATCACCGATGATCCTAGCGCCGAACGGACGGCACCTCCGCGTTCAACACACGTACGGAGCGGGGACATCTCCTCCTTCTTAATCCAGCAAGGGGGGAGGAGAAGTTGATGGAGATCCAGCAGCACGACGGCGTGGTGGTGGAAGTAGCGGGATCCCGGCAGGGCTTCGCCAAGCGCAAGCGGGGAGGAAGAGGTGTCACGGGAGGGAGGGAGGCGCCAGGGCTTGGGGCGCTGCTCACATGCGCCTCCCCACTATATATAGGGGTGGAGGGGGCTGGTTTCTTGCCCTCCAAGTCCATTGGGGCGTTGGCAAAGGTGGGGGAAAGAAATCCCATCATTTCCCTTCCCCACCGATTGTTATCCCCCTTTTTTAGGGATCTTGATCTTATCCCTTCGGGATATGATCTTATTCCTTCTAAGGTGGGATCTTGGTGCGCCTTGACCAGGGGTGTGGGGCCTTGCCCCCACTACCCACGTTCATGTGGGTCCCCCCATGCAGGTGGGCCCCACTTCGGAACCTTCTAGAACCTTCCCGGTACAATACCGAAAAATCCCGAACATTTTCCGGTGGCCAAAATAGGACTTCCCATATATAAATCTTTACCTCCGGACCATTCCGGAACTCCTCGTGACGTCCGGGATCTCATCTGGGACTCCGAACAACTTCCGGTTAACCGCATACTAATATCTCTACAACTCTAGCGTCACCGAACCTTAAGTGTGTAGACCCTACGGGTTCGGGAGACATGCAGACATGACCGAGACGACTCTCCGGTCAATAACCAACAGCGGGATCTGGATACCCATGTTGGCTCCCACATGTTCCACGATGATCTCATCGGATGAACCACGATGTCGAGGATTCAATCAATCCCGTATACAATTCCCTTTGTCAATCGGTACGTTACTTGCCCGAGATTCGATCGTCGGTATCCCAATACCTTGTTCAATCTCGTTACCGGCAAGTCACTTTACTCGTACCGTAACGCATGATCCCGTGGCTAACTCCTTAGTCACATTGAGCTCATTATGATGATGCATTACCGAGTGGGCCCAGAGATATCTCTCCGTCATATGGAGTGACAAATCCCAGTCTCGATTCGTGCCAACCCAACAGACACTTTCGGAGATACCTGTAGTGCACCTTTATAGCCACCCAGTTACGTTGTGACGTTTGGTACACCCAAAGCATTCCTACGGTATCCGGGAGTTGCACAATCTCATGGTCTAAGGAAATGATACTTGACATTAGAAAAGCTCTAGCAAACGAACTACACGATCTTGTGCTATGCTTAGGATTGGGTCTTGTCCATCACATCATTCTCCTAATGATGTGATCCCGTTATCAATGACATCCAATGTCCATGGTCAGGAAACCATAACCATCTATTGATCAACGAGCTAGTCAACTAGAGGCTTACTAGGGACATGTTGTGGTCTATGTATTCACACATGTATTACGGTTTCCAGTTAATACAATTATAGCATGAACAACAGACAATTATCATGAACAAGGAAATACAATAATAACCATTTGATTATTGCCTCTAGGGCATATTTCCAACAGTCTCCCACTTGCACTAGAGTCAATAATCTAGTTCACATCACCATGTGATTAACACTCAAAGTTCACATCGCCATGTGACTAATACCCAAGAGTTTACTAGAGTCAATAATCTAGTTCACATCACCATGTGATTAACACTCAATGAGTTCTAGGGTTTGATCATGTTATGCATACGAGAGAGGTTTTAGTCAACGGGTCTGCAACATTCAGATCCGTGTGTGCTTTACAAATCTCTATGTCATCTTGTAGATGCAGCTACCACGCGCTACTTGGAGCTATTCCAAATAACTGCTCTACTATACGAATCCGGTTCACTACTCAGAGTCATCCGGATTAGTGTCAAAGTTTGCATCGACGTAACCTTTACGACGAACCCCCTTTCCACCTCCATAATCGAGAAAATTCCTTAGTCCACTAGATATTAAGGATAAGTTCGACCGCTGTCATGTGATCCCTTCCTGGATCACTATTGTACCCCTTGACTAACTCATGGCAAGGCACACTTCAGGTGCGGTACACAGCATAGCATATTGTAGAGCCTACGTCTAAAGCAAAGGGGACGACCTTCGTCCTTTCTCTTTCTTCTGCCATGGTCAGGTCTTGAGTCTTACTCAATACTCACACCTTGTAACACAGCCAAGAACTCCTTCTTTGCTGATCTATTTTTGAACTCCTTCAAAATCTTGTCACGATATGTATTCATTTGAAAGTACTATTAAGCGTTTTTGATCTATCCTTATAGATCTTGATGCTTAATGTTCAAGTAGCTTAATCCAGGTTTTCCATTAAAAACACTTTTCAAATAACCCTGGATGCTTTCCAGAAATTCAACATCATTTCTGATCAACAATATGTTAACAACATATACTCATCAAAAATTCTATAGTGCTCCCACTCACTTCTTTGGAAATACAAGTTTCTCATGAACTTTGTATAAACCCAAAATCTTTGATCATCTCATCAAAGCGTTCATTCCAACTCTCCGAGATGCTTACTCCAATCCTTAGAAGGATTGCTGGAGCTTTGCATACTTGTTAGCATCTTTCAGGATTGACAAAACCTTCTGGTTGTATCACATACAACCTTTCCTCAAGAAAATCATCGAGGAAACAATGTTTTGACATCCTATCTGCAAGATTTCATAAATAATGCAGTAACTGCTAATATAATTCTAACAGACTCTTAGCATCGCTACGAGTGAGAAAGTCTCATCGCAGTCAACTCCTTGAACTTGCCGGAAAACATCTTAACGACAAGTCGAGCTTTCTTAATGGTGACACTTACCATCATTGTCTGTCTTCCCTTTAAAATCCATCTGTACCCAACAGCCTTACGACCATCAAATAGTTCTTTCAAAGTCTATACTTTGTTTTCATACATGGATCCTCTCGGATTTTATGGCCTCGAGCCATTCGTCGGAATCCGGGCCCACCATCGCTTCTCCATAGCTCGTAGGTTCATTGTTGTCTAGCAACATGACTTCCAAGACAGGATTACGTACCACTCTGAAGTAGTACGCATCCTTGTCGTCCTATGAGGTTTGGTAGTGACTTGATCTGAAGTTTCATGATCACTATCATAAGCTTCCACTTCAATTGGTGTAGGTGCCACAGGAACAACTTCCTGTGCCCTGCTACACATTAGTTGAAGTGACGGTTCAATGACCTCATCAAGTCTCCACCATCCTCCCACTCAATTCTTTCGGGAGAAACTTTTCCTCGAGAAAGGACCCGTTTCTAGAAACAATCACTTTTGCTTCCAGATCTGAAATAGGAGGTATACCCAACTGTTTTGGGTATTCTATGAAGATGCATTTATCCGCTTTGGGTTCGAGCTTATCAGCCTGAAACTTTTTCACATAAGCGTCGCAGCCCCAAACTTTTAAGAAACGATAGCTTAGGTTTCTCTAAACCATAGTTCATACGGTGTCGTCTCAACGGAATTGCGTGGTGCCCTATTTAAAGTGAATGCGGTTGTCTCTAATGCCTAACCCATAAACGATAGTTGTAATTTGATAAGAGACATCATGGTATGCACCATATCCAATAGGGTGCAGTTATGATGTTCGGACACACCATCACAATATGGTGTTCCAGGCGGTATTAGTCGTGAAAATCCAATTTCTTAATTGTGTGCGAAACTCGTAACTCAGATATTCATCTCTATGATCATATCACAGACATTTTATCCTCTTGTCACGACGATCTTCAACTTCACTCTGAAATTACTTGAACCTTTCAATAATTCAGACTTGTGTTTCATCAAGTAAATATTCTCAGCATCTACTCAAATCATCTGTGAAGTAAGAACATAATGATATCCACTGCGTGCGTTAGCACTCATTGGACTGCACACATCAAATGTATTACTTCCAACAAGTTGCTCTCTTGTTCCATCTTACTGAAAACGAGGCCTTTCAGTCATCTTGCCCATGTGGTATGATTTGCATGTCTCAAGTGATTCAAAATCAAGTGAGTCCAAATGATCCATCTGTATGGACTTTCTTCATGCATATATACTAATAGACATGGTTCGCATGTCTCAATCTTTTCAAAAACGAGTGAGTCCAAAGATCCATCAACATGGAGCTTCTTCATGCGTTTTATACCAATATGACTCAAGTGGCAGTGCCACAAGTATGTGGTACTATCATAACTATCTTATATCTTTTGGCATGAACATGTGTATCACTACGATCGAGATTCAATAAACCATTCATTTTAGGTGCAAGACCATTGAAGGTATTATTCAAATAGACAGAGTAACCATTATTCTCCTTTAATGAATAATCGTATTGCGATAAACATAATCCAATCATGTCTATGCTCAACGCAAACACCAAATAATAATTATTCAGGTTTAACCCCAATCTCGATGGTAGAGGGAGCATGCGGTGCTTGATCACGTCAACCTTGGAAACACTTCCAACACATATCGTCATCTCACCTTTAGCTAGTCTCCGTTTATTCCGCAGCTTTTATTTCGAGTTACTAACACTTAGCAACCGAACCGGTATCTAATACCCTGGTGCTACTAGGGGTACTAGTAAAGTACACATTAATATAATGTATATCCAATATACTTCTGTCGACCTTGCCAACCTTCTCATCTACGAAGTATCTTGGGTAGTTCTGCTTCAGTGACCGTTCCCCTCATTTCAGAAGCACTTAGTCTAGGGTTTGGGTTCAACCTTGGGTTTCTTCACTAGAGCAGCAACTGATTTGCCGTTTCATGAAGTATCCCTTCTTGCCCTTGCCCTTCTAGAAACTAGTGGTTTTACTAACCATCAACAATTGATGCTCCTTCTTGATTTCTACTTTCGCGGTGTCAAACATCACGAGTTGCTCAAGGATCATCATGTCTATCCCTGATATGTTATTGTTCATCACGAAGCTCTAATAGCTTGGTGGCAGTGACTATGGAGAATCATCACTATCTCATCTGGAAGATTAACTCCCACTCGATTCAAGTGATTTTAGTACTCAGACAATCTGAGCACATGCTCAACGATTGAGCTTTTCTCCCTTAGTTTGCAGGCTTAAGAAACTTGTCAGAGGTCTCATACCTCTTGACGTGGGCATTAGTCTGAAATCCCAATTTTAGTCTTTGGAACATCTCATATGTTCTGCGACGTTTCAAAACCGTCTTTGGTGCCACAATTTTAAACCGTTAGCATCACACACTGAACTATCACGTAGTCATCAAAACGTGTATGTCAGATGTTTTGTAACATCTACAGACGACGCTCGAGGTTCAGCACACCGAGCGGTGCATTAAGGACATAAGCCTTCTGTGCAGCAATGAGGAAAATCCTCAGTTTACGGACCCAGTCCGCATAATTGCTACTATCAACTTTCAACTAAATTTTCTCTAGGAACATATCTTAGTAGAACTAAAGCGTAAGCTACGACATTATTTGCAAAGACCTTCTGACTATGTTCATGATAATTAAGTTCATCTGATTATTTAATGAACTCCCACTTAGATAGACATCCCTCTAGTCATCTAAGTGATACATGATCCGAATCGACTAGGCCGTGTCCGATCAGCACGTGAGACGGACTAGTCATCATCGGTGAACATCTCCATGTTGATCGTATCTACTATACGACTCATGTTCGACCTTTCGGTCTCTTGTGTTCCGAGGCCATGTCTATACATGCTAGGCTCGTCAAGTCAACCTAAGTGTTTTGCTTGTGTTCCGAGGCCATGTCTGTACATGCTAGGCTCGTCAACACCCGTTGTATGCGAACGTTAGAATCTATCACACCCGATCATCACGTGGTGCTTCGAAACAACGAACCTTCGCAACGGTGCACAGTTAGGGGGAACACATCTCTTGAAATTTTAGTGAGGGATCATCTTATTTATGCTACCGTCGTTCTAAGCAAATAAGATGTAAACAGGACAAACATCACATGCAAATCATAAAGTGACATGATATGGCCAATATCATCTTGCGCCTTCGAGGCGCGGCATGATCACCTTCGTCACCGGCATGACACCATGATCTCCATCATCGTGTCTTCATGAAGTTGTCTTGCCAACTATTACTTCTACTACTATGGCTAACGGTTAGCAATAAAGTAAAGTAATTACATGGCGTTTTTCATTGACACGCAGGTCTTACAATAAATTAAGACAACTCCTATGGCTCCTGCCGGTTATCATACTCATCAACATGCAAGTCGTGATTCCTATTACAAGAACATGATCAATCTCATACATCACATATATCATTCATCACATCCTTTTGGCCATATCACATCACATAGCATACCCTGCAAAAACAAGCTAGACATCCTCTAATTGTTGTTGCATGTTTTACGTGGCTGCTATGGGTTTCTAGCAAGAACGTTTCTTACCTACGCAAAAGCCACAACGGTGATATGCCAATTGCTATTTACCCTTCATAAGGACCCTTTTCATCGAATCCGATCCGACTAAAGTGGGAGAGACAGACACCCGCTAGCCACCTTATGCATCAAGTGCATGTCAGTCGGTGGAACCTGTCTCACGTAAGACTACGTGTAAGGTCGGTCCGGGCCGCTTCATCCCACAATGCCGCCGAATCAAGATAAGACTAGTAACGGTAAGCAAATCGAACAAATCGTCGCCCACAACTACTTTCTGTTCTACTCGTGCATAGAATCTACGCATAAACCTGGCTCATGATGCCACTGTTGGGGAACGTAGCAGAAATTCAAAATTTTCCTACGTGTCACCAAGATCAATCTAGGAGATGCTAGCAACGAGAGGGGAGGAGTGCATCTACATACCCTTGTAGATCGCGAGCGGAAGCGTTCAAGAGAACGGGGTTGATGGAGTCGTACTCGTCGTGATCCAAATCACCGATGATCCTAGCGCCGAACGGACGGCACCTCCGCGTTCAACACACGTACGGAGCGGGGACGTCTCCTCCTTCTTGATCCAGCAAGGGGGGAGGAGAAGTTGATGGAGATCCAGCAGCACGACGGCGTGGTGGTGGAAGTAGCGGGATCCCGGCAGGGCTTCGCCAAGCGCAAGCGGGGAGGAAGAGGTGTCACGGGAGGGAGGGAGGCGCCAGGGCTTGGGGTGCTGCTCCCATGCGCCTCCCCACTATATATAGGGGTGGAGGGGGCTGGTTTCTTGCCCTCCAAGTCCATTGGGGCGTTGGCAAAGGTGGGGGAAAGAAATCCCATCATTTCCCTTCCCCACCGATTGTTATCCCCCTTTTTTAGGGATCTTGATCTTATCCCTTCGGGATATGATCTTATTCCTTCTAAGGTGGGATCTTGGTGCGCCTTGACCAGGGGTGTGGGGCCTTGCCCCCACTACCCACGTTCATGTGGGTCCCCCCATGCAGGTGGGCCCCACTTCGGAACCTTCTAGAACCTTCCCGGTACAATACCGAAAAATCCCGAACATTTTCCGGTGGCCAAAATAGGACTTCCCATATATAAATCTTTACCTCCGGACCATTCCGGAACTCCTCGTGACGTCCGGGATCTCATCCGGGACTCCGAACAACTTCCGGTTAACCGCATACTAATATCTCTACAACTCTAGCGTCACCGAACCTTAAGTGTGTAGACCCTACGGGTTCGGGAGACATGCAGACATGACCGAGACGACTCTCCGGTCAATAACCAACAGCGGGATCTGGATACCCATGTTGGCTCCCACATGTTCCACGATGATCTCATCGGATGAACCACGATGTCGAGGATTCAATCAATCCCGTATACAATTCCCTTTGTCAATCGGTACGTTACTTGCCCGAGATTCGATCGTCGGTATCCCAATACCTTGTTCAATCTCGTTACCGGCAAGTCACTTTACTCGTACCGTAACGCATGATCCCGTGGCTAACTCCTTAGTCACATTGAGCTCATTATGATGATGCATTACCGAGTGGGCCCAGAGATATCTCTCCGTCATATGGAGTGACAAATCCCAGTCTCGATTCGTGCCAACCCAACAGACACTTTCGGAGATACCTGTAGTGCACCTTTATAGCCACCCAGTGACGTTGTGACGTTTGGTACACCCAAAGCATTCCTACGGTATCCGGGAGTTGCACAATCTCATGGTCTAAGGAAATGATACTTGACATTAGAAAAGCTCTAGCAAACGAACTACACGATCTTGTGCTATGCTTAGGATTGGGTCTTGTCCATCACATCATTCTCCTAATGATGTGATCCCGTTATCAATGACATCCAATGTCCATGGTCAGGAAACCATAACCATCTATTGATCAACGAGCTAGTCAACTAGAGGCTTACTAGGGACATGTTGTGGTCTATGTATTCACACATGTATTACGGTTTCCAGTTAATACAATTATAGCATGAACAACAGACAATTATCATGAACAAGGAAATACAACAATAACCATTTGATTATTGCCTCTAGGGCATATTTCCAACAGTCTCCCACTTGCACTAGAGTCAATAATCTAGTTCACATCACCATGTGATTAACACTCAAAGTTCACATCGCCATGTGACTAATACCCAAGAGTTTACTAGAGTCAATAATCTAGTTCACATCACCATGTGATTAACACTCAATGAGTTCTAGGGTTTGATCATGTTATGCATACGAGAGAGGTTTTAGTCAACGGGTCTGCAACATTCAGATCCGTGTGTGCTTTACAAATCTCTATGTCATCTTGTAGATGCAGCTACCACGCGCTACTTGGAGCTATTCCAAATAACTGCTCTACTATACGAATCCGGTTCACTACTCAGAGTCATCCGGATTAGTGTCAAAGTTTGCATCGACGTAACCTTTACGACGAACCCCCTTTCCACCTCCATAATCGAGAAAATTCCTTAGTCCACTAGATATTAAGGATAAGTTCGACCGCTGTCATGTGATCCCTTCCTGGATCACTATTGTACCCCTTGACTAACTCATGGCAAGGCACACTTCAGGTGCGGTACACAGCATAGCATATTGTAGAGCCTACGTCTAAAGCAAAGGGGACGACCTTCGTCCTTTCTCTTTCTTCTGCCATGGTCAGGTCTTGAGTCTTACTCAATACTCACACCTTGTAACACAGCCAAGAACTCCTTCTTTGCTGATCTATTTTTGAACTCCTTCAAAATCTTGTCACGATATGTATTCATTTGAAAGTACTATTAAGCGTTTTTGATCTATCCTTATAGATCTTGATGCTCAAAGTTCAAGTAGCTTAATCCAGGTTTTCCATTAAAAACACTTTTCAAATAACCCTGGATGCTTTCCAGAAATTCAACATCATTTCTGATCAACAATATGTTAACAACATATACTCATCAAAAATTCTATAGTGCTCCCACTCACTTCTTTGGAAATACAAGTTTCTCATGAACTTTGTATAAACCCAAAATCTTTGATCATCTCATCAAAGCGTTCATTCCAACTCTCCGAGATGCTTACTCCAATCCTTAGAAGGATTGCTGGAGCTTTGCATACTTGTTAGCATCTTTCAGGATTGACAAAACCTTCTGGTTGTATCACATACAACCTTTCCTCAAGAAAATCATCGAGGAAACAATGTTTTGACATCCTATCTGCAAGATTTCATAAATAATGCAGTAACTGCTAATATAATTCTAACAGACTCTTAGCATCGCTACGAGTGAGAAAGTCTCATCGCAGTCAACTCCTTGAACTTGCCGGAAAACATCTTAACGACAAGTCGAGCTTTCTTAATGGTGACACTTACCATCATTGTCTGTCTTCCCTTTAAAATCCATCTGTACCCAACAGCCTTACGACCATCAAATAGTTCTTTCAAAGTCTATACTTTGTTTTCATACATGGATCCTCTCGGATTTTATGGCCTCGAGCCATTCGTCGGAATCCGGGCCCACCATCGCTTCTCCATAGCTCGTAGGTTCATTGTTGTCTAGCAACATGACTTCCAAGACAGGATTACGTACCACTCTGAAGTAGTACGCATCCTTGTCGTCCTATGAGGTTTGGTAGTGACTTGATCTGAAGTTTCATGATCACTATCATAAGCTTCCACTTCAATTGGTGTAGGTGCCACAGGAACAACTTCCTGTGCCCTGCTACACATTAGTTGAAGTGACGGTTCAATGACCTCATCAAGTCTCCACCATCCTCCCACTCAATTCTTTCGGGAGAAACTTTTCCTCGAGAAAGGACCCGTTTCTAGAAACAATCACTTTTGCTTCCAGATCTGAAATAGGAGGTATACCCAACTGTTTTGGGTATTCTATGAAGATGCATTTATCCGCTTTGGGTTCGAGCTTATCAGCCTGAAACTTTTTCACATAAGCGTCGCAGCCCCAAACTTTTAAGAAACGATAGCTTAGGTTTCTCTAAACCATAGTTCATACGGTGTCGTCTCAACGGAATTGCGTGGTGCCCTATTTAAAGTGAATGCGGTTGTCTCTAATGCCTAACCCATAAACGATAGTTGTAATTTGATAAGAGACATCATGGTATGCACCATATCCAATAGGGTGCAGTTATGATGTTCGGACACACCATCACAATATGGTGTTCCAGGCGGTATTAGTCGTGAAAATCCAATTTCTTAATTGTGTGCGAAACTCGTAACTCAGATATTCATCTCTATGATCATATCACAGACATTTTATCCTCTTGTCACGACGATCTTCAACTTCACTCTGAAATTACTTGAACCTTTCAATAATTCAGACTTGTGTTTCATCAAGTAAATATTCTCAGCATCTACTCAAATCATCTGTGAAGTAAGAACATAATGATATCCACTGCGTGCGTTAGCACTCATTGGACTGCACACATCAAATGTATTACTTCCAACAAGTTGCTCTCTTGTTCCATCTTACTGAAAACGAGGCCTTTCAGTCATCTTGCCCATGTGGTATGATTTGCATGTCTCAAGTGATTCAAAATCAAGTGAGTCCAAATGATCCATCTGTATGGACTTTCTTCATGCATATATACTAATAGACATGGTTCGCATGTCTCAATCTTTTCAAAAACGAGTGAGTCCAAAGATCCATCAACATGGAGCTTCTTCATGCGTTTTATACCAATATGACTCAAGTGGCAGTGCCACAAGTATGTGGTACTATCATAACTATCTTATATCTTTTGGCATGAACATGTGTATCACTACGATCGAGATTCAATAAACCATTCATTTTAGGTGCAAGACCATTGAAGGTATTATTCAAATAGACAGAGTAACCATTATTCTCCTTTAATGAATAATCGTATTGCGATAAACATAATCCAATCATGTCTATGCTCAACGCAAACACCAAATAATAATTATTCAGGTTTAACCCCAATCTCGATGGTAGAGGGAGCATGCGGTGCTTGATCACGTCAACCTTGGAAACACTTCCAACACATATCGTCATCTCACCTTTAGCTAGTCTCCGTTTATTCCGCAGCTTTTATTTCGAGTTACTAACACTTAGCAACCGAACCGGTATCTAATACCCTGGTGCTACTAGGGGTACTAGTAAAGTACACATTAATATAATGTATATCCAATATACTTCTGTCGACCTTGCCAACCTTCTCATCTACGAAGTATCTTGGGTAGTTCTGCTTCAGTGACCGTTCCCCTCATTTCAGAAGCACTTAGTCTAGGGTTTGGGTTCAACCTTGGGTTTCTTCACTAGAGCAGCAACTGATTTGCCGTTTCATGAAGTATCCCTTCTTGCCCTTGCCCTTCTAGAAACTAGTGGTTTTACTAACCATCAACAATTGATGCTCCTTCTTGATTTCTACTTTCGCGGTGTCAAACATCACGAGTTGCTCAAGGATCATCATGTCTATCCCTGATATGTTATTGTTCATCACGAAGCTCTAATAGCTTGGTGGCAGTGACTATGGAGAATCATCACTATCTCATCTGGAAGATTAACTCCCACTCGATTCAAGTGATTTTAGTACTCAGACAATCTGAGCACATGCTCAACGATTGAGCTTTTCTCCCTTAGTTTGCAGGCTTAAGAAACTTGTCAGAGGTCTCATACCTCTTGACGTGGGCATTAGTCTGAAATCCCAATTTTAGTCTTTGGAACATCTCATATGTTCTGCGACGTTTCAAAACCGTCTTTGGTGCCACAATTTTAAACCGTTAGCATCACACACTGAACTATCACGTAGTCATCAAAACGTGTATGTCAGATGTTTTGTAACATCTACAGACGACGCTCGAGGTTCAGCACACCGAGCGGTGCATTAAGGACATAAGCCTTCTGTGCAGCAATGAGGAAAATCCTCAGTTTACGGACCCAGTCCGCATAATTGCTACTATCAACTTTCAACTAAATTTTCTCTAGGAACATATCTTAGTAGAACTAAAGCGTAAGCTACGACATTATTTGCAAAGACCTTCTGACTATGTTCATGATAATTAAGTTCATCTGATTATTTAATGAACTCCCACTTAGATAGACATCCCTCTAGTCATCTAAGTGATACATGATCCGAATCGACTAGGCCGTGTCCGATCAGCACGTGAGACGGACTAGTCATCATCGGTGAACATCTCCATGTTGATCGTATCTACTATACGACTCATGTTCGACCTTTCGGTCTCTTGTGTTCCGAGGCCATGTCTATACATGCTAGGCTCGTCAAGTCAACCTAAGTGTTTTGCTTGTGTTCCGAGGCCATGTCTGTACATGCTAGGCTCGTCAACACCCGTTGTATGCGAACGTTAGAATCTATCACACCCGATCATCACGTGGTGCTTCGAAACAACGAACCTTCGCAACGGTGCACAGTTAGGGGGAACACATCTCTTGAAATTTTAGTGAGGGGTCATCTTATTTATGCTACCGTCGTTCTAAGCAAATAAGATGTAAACAGGACAAACATCACATGCAAATCATAAAGTGACATGATATGGCCAATATCATCTTGCGCCTTCGAGGCGCGGCATGATCACCTTCGTCACCGGCATGACACCATGATCTCCATCATCGTGTCTTCATGAAGTTGTCTTGCCAACTATTACTTCTACTACTATGGCTAACGGTTAGCAATAAAGTAAAGTAATTACATGGCGTTTTTCATTGACACGCAGGTCTTATAATAAATTAAGACAACTCCTATGGCTCCTGCCGGTTATCATACTCATCAACATGCAAGTCGTGATTCCTATTACAAGAACATGATCAATCTCATACATCACATATATCATTCATCACATCCTTTTGGCCATATCACATCACATAGCATACCCTGCAAAAACAAGTTAGACATCCTCTAATTGTTGTTGCATGTTTTACGTGGCTGCTATGGGTTTCTAGCAAGAACGTTTCTTACCTACGCAAAAGCCACAACGGTGATATGCCAATTGCTATTTACCCTTCATAAGGACCCTTTTCATCGAATCCGATCCGACTAAAGTGGGAGAGACAGACACCCGCTAGCCACCTTATGCATCAAGTGCATGTCAGTCGGTGGAACCTGTCTCACGTAAGACTACGTGTAAGGTCGGTCCGGGCCGCTTCATCCCACAATGCCGCCGAATCAAGATAAGACTAGTAACGGTAAGCAAATCGAACAAATCGTCGCCCAGAACTACTTTCTGTTCTACTCGTGCATAGAATCTACGCATAAACCTGGCTCATGATGCCACTGTTGGGGAACGTAGCAGAAATTCAAAATTTTCCTACGTGTCACCAAGATCAATCTAGGAGATGCTAGCAACGAGAGGGGAGGAGTGCATCTACATACCCTTGTAGATCACGAGCGGAAGCGTTCAAGAGAACGGGGTTGATGGAGTCGTACTCGTCGTGATCCAAATCACCGATGATCCTAGCGCCGAACGGACGGCACCTCCGCGTTCAACACACGTACGGAGCGGGGACGTCTCCTCCTTCTTGATCCAGCAAGGGGGGAGGAGAAGTTGATGGAGATCCAGCAGCACGACGGCGTGGTGGTGGAAGTAGCGGGATCCCGGCAGGGCTTCGCCAAGCGCAAGCGGGGAGGAAGAGGTGTCACGGGAGGGAGGGAGGCGCCAGGGCTTGGGGTGCTGCTCACATGCGCCTCCCCACTATATATAGGGGTGGAGGGGGCTGGTTTCTTGCCCTCCAAGTCCATTGGGGCGTTGGCAAAGGTGGGGGAAAGAAATCCCATCATTTCCCTTCCCCACCGATTGTTATCCCCCTTTTTTAGGGATCTTGATCTTATCCCTTCGGGATATGATCTTATTCCTTCTAATGTGGGATCTTGGTGCGCCTTGACCAGGGGTGTGGGGCCTTGCCCCCACTACCCACGTTCATGTGGGTCCCCCCATGCAGGTGGGCCCCACTTCGGAACCTTCTAGAACCTTCCCGGTACAATACCGAAAAATCCCGAACATTTTCCGGTGGCCAAAATAGGACTTCCCATATATAAATCTTTACCTCCGGACCATTCCGGAACTCCTCGTGACGTCCGGGATCTCATCCGGGACTCCGAACAACTTCCGGTTAACCGCATACTAATATCTCTACAACTCTAGCGTCACCGAACCTTAAGTGTGTAGACCCTACGGGTTCGGGAGACATGCAGACATGACCGAGACGACTCTCCGGTCAATAACCAACAGCGGGATCTGGATACCCATGTTGGCTCCCACATGTTCCACGATGATCTCATCGGATGAACCACGATGTCGAGGATTCAATCAATCCCGTATACAATTCCCTTTGTCAATCGGTACGTTACTTGCCCGAGATTCGATCGTCGGTATCCCAATACCTTGTTCAATCTCGTTACCGGCAAGTCACTTTACTCGTACCGTAACGCATGATCCCGTGGCTAACTCCTTAGTCACATTGAGCTCATTATGATGATGCATTACCGAGTGGGCCCAGAGATACCTCTCCGTCATATGGAGTGACAAATCCCAGTCTCGATTCGTGCCAACCCAACAGACACTTTCGGAGATACCTGTAGTGCACCTTTATAGCCACCCAGTTACGTTGTGACGTTTGGTACACCCAAAGCATTCCTACGGTATCCGGGAGTTGCACAATCTCATGGTCTAAGGAAATGATACTTGACATTAGAAAAGCTCTAGCAAACGAACTACGCGGTCTTGTGCTATGCTTAGGATTGGGTCTTGTCCATCACATCATTCTCCTAATGATGTGATCCCGTTATCAATGACATCCAATGTCCATGGTCAGGAAACCATAACCATCTATTGATCAACGAGCTAGTCAACTAGAGGCTTACTAGGGACATGTTGTGGTCTATGTATTCACACATGTATTACGGTTTCCAGTTAATACAATTATAGCATGAACAACAGACAATTATCATGAACAAGGAAATACAATAATAACCATTTTATTATTGCCTCTAGGGCATATTTCCAACATAATCATCGAGGATAACCAGATAATATAAATAGCCTGAATTACTAGGAACCGGAGAGGTGGCGACAATAGTCGTCGACGGAGGCCTTGTCCTGGTGACACCCAAAAAACTCTTGCTGCAAAAAAATGCGACGCTGGAGCTGGTTGTCGGTGAAGAGCCCGCTCAGCTTGGTCCACACGGCGCAGGCATCGTCACCGTCCGCCACGACCGTCTGGAAGAGGTCCGGCGAGATGGTGAGGAAGAACCAACGGATGATCGTGGTGTCGATGGTAGACCAGTCATGGAACTCGGGGACGAGGCTGGAATCGACGGTGCAGTCCACGTGGTCGATGAGGTGATACTCCTGGAACATGAGGGAAAAATGCGTCTTCCACGTGTAGTAGGAGGACTCCGCCTAGGAGAGACGAACCGGCACCCGCTCGAAGATGTTCAGGTTGCGGATGTCGTTCACGTCGGGAGGGTTGGCGTCGGTGAACGGGTTGGAGTTGGTGGACGCGGAGGAGGTGACGGACGACATGACGAGAGCGGGACGATGCGGTTGTTGCGGCGAAAACTGAGAGGAAGAGGACGGCTACGACACGAAGCGGCGGCGGCGGCATTGCGTAGCGGCAGCGGCTGCTAGGTGGAGCGGCTCGGAGCTAGCGAACGCGGGCGGCGTGGCGCTGCGGCGATGTGTGCTACCGAGCTGGTTTAGCGATCTGTTGGCTGGCGGCGTAGGCAGCTAGCGATCGCGGGTGAGGAGCGGGGTAGCGATCGGTGGCTGGCGGCTAGCGGGGAGGTGTGCGGGCGCGATCGGTGGCTGGCGGTGTTGGCGGCTAGCGGGGAGGCGTGCGGGCGCGATCGGGAGGCGGCTAGCAGGCGGGATAGCGGGCGCGATCGATAGGCGCTAGCGGACACAGTGGCGATCGGGAGAAGCGCGCGGCTAGCGGGGAGGTGGCGCGACCGGCGCGGGAGGCACACGGACGGTGGCGGCGGCAGCGCGGAGGAGGCGCGGCGGCGGCGACGGCCGCGAAAGCGAAAAGAAAACCTAAAAAACTGATACCATGTATGATGTGGGAATTACATGTTGTATTTCTCAAGTGCAAACGCACGTATATATGATGTAAAGGAGTAGGTCACGACCTCAATTATAGAAGGTAACTAGGAGATGGGCCCAATACACAAATATATACAACACATATACTCAACAGTTTTCATGACTTTTTTTTAGGATCTGGTTGTGTTTCATGACCTCTGTGTGCGTGATAGCGCTCTGGAGAGCCTCGAGACGACAGTGAATGAATAGTGGATTGTTGTTTATAAAGGCCACAGGATGGGATCCAGGCTGAATACCCATAGCCCACTTGTAAACAAAATCAATGATACGAGAGCAACTAGTTAATGCTGGTCACGAAATTTCACCAAAAGTTGCAAAGTACTACCCACCAATGTCATTTATAAGTGATAAAAAGTGTTGGGAGCCACTAGTTAACGAGCGCTTCTTCGGAAGCCTCGCAACGATTAGCGCTACTTGGCGCGCTCTCAGCCATTCGCCATGTGTCGCGCTCTAGGCGCTTCCTTCAGATTTTGTTTTTTTTCGCACGCGTTTTCGGCTTTTTAAACGTTATTTTTCGGGTTTTTTGACGTTTTGGTTTTCCACCGGTCTTACCTACCTTTTCGATCAAAAAAAATTTGCCCGAGAAAACACGTTTTTTTTTCTTTCGCGAGAGTCACCGTTTTACTTCCACGAGAGGCACGGTTTTTTTTTCGCGACAGTCACGGCAGTGCCTCTTGGAAACGAAAAAACGCGTTTTATGTTTTTTTTCCTTTCGCGAGAGTCACGGTTTTGCTTTCGCAAGAGTCAGGGCCGTGCCTCTCCGGAACGAAAGAAAAAACGCGTTTTCTGTTTTTTTTTTCTTTCGCGAGAGTCACGGTTTTGCTTCCGCGAGAGGCACAGTTGTGCTTTGGCGAGAGCCACGGCCATGCCTCTCGAAAACGGAAAGAAAATGCATTTTCTGTTTTTTTTCCTTTCGCAAGAGTCACGGTTTTGCTTCCGCGAGAGGCACGGTTGTGCTTTCGCGAGGGTCACGGCCGTGCCTCTCCGAAATAGAAAAAGACGCGTTTTCTGTTTTTTCTCCTTTCGCGAGAGTCATGGTTTTGCCTCCGCGAGAGGCACGGTTGTGCTTTCGCAAGAGTCATGGCCCTGCCTCCTCGGAAACGAAAAAAAATCGTGTTTTTCTCTTTTTTTTCCTTCCGCGAGAGTCATGGTTTTGCTTCCGCGAGAGGCACAGTTGTGATTTCGAGAGAGGCACGGGCGTGCCTCTTTCGGAAAGGGAAAAAACCCGTGCTCCCGGTTCGGTTTTTTTCGTCCGGTTTTTCTCGTGAGAAAAAAAAGTTTGTCAAAACCTATCAACATGGTATCTAGTTTTGAAAATCTCGACGCGAGGAATCCAACGGTGAAAGTGGTTCAATATTTGGACGCACGGTTTGAGAGATAAAACGTTTTGAATAAAAGGATCTACGAAAAAAGGGAAAGCTCCCAGGTTGCGACAAGTGGCGCACTGCATGTGCGGCACTTGTCGCCACCAGGGGAGTTGGAGTAATCTTTGCAACGAGTACTCCTCAACTAGTGATTTCGCAATGATACTCGGGCTTACTCTTGACAGGCCGGACGATGCAACGGTAGACTTCTCAAAACAGAAAATCTTCCTTATTTAAAGGAGAACAGTCGTAGACATCAGTGTTTGACCATCAAGAACAAAATTTAGCAAGAAAAAATCAAAGTGAAGCTAAAAAACTAGACGTATTGCTTTGGTACAAATAATGCTAGGTAGTGATCATGTTGAGATATGGTGTTCTGGTTTCATCTTCTTCTTCTTTTGCGGGGATTCTGGTTTCATCTTTCACTTAGCTAGCTAGGAGTCCTCACATTTTTAATTTTTTTAAAGGAAGCCTCTTGGCACTTTATTGCAAGCTTGAGAGCGTTATATCATTCAGTACATGTGGTAATAGAAAATTAGGCGGAACATCATCCCACCAAATCATTTCTTTTGAGTCATAAGCATGTCTCACTAAAACATGTGCCAACTTATTTGCTTCCCTGGGGCAATGACGGAACTGAATCGACGATATCACATGTGCTAGTTGGAAAGTATCATATAAAATAGCAGTATATGATGCCAGTATCTCTGATCCTCCATTGCATGCGGTAACGAGCTCTAAGCAGTCTGACTCCACGAAGATTTTTGAGCATCCAATATGATGTACTAGTTGAAGAGCAAGGTAAAGTGCCATTACTTTTGCAGACGCAACACCTGAGGCATAACTGAAAGTTTCTGCAGCACCGGCAACTGCTTCCCAACGAGTGTTACGCACAATAGCAGCCATTGATCCTGTACCATCTTCAAAGAATGATGCATCAGTGTTCAACTTGTAAGTGTCGGTAGGTGCTTTCTCCCAGCCCACTCTTCTCGCCCACTCCTAAGGAGAGTTCTCTGCATAGTCTGCCATTAGTGCTTGGATAGCAAAAGCTGAGCTAAGAGGTCGTTTGACGCTCTCGCTTTTCCTTGCTTCTCTCCTTTCCCACCATATGTACCACGAGGCCACAACCACAGTTTCTTGCAAGCCTAGCTGTGACGCCCCCGATTCAATCGTTCACTAATCATACACGCAACGTGTATGATCAAGATCAGGGACTCACGAGAAGATATCACAACACAACTCTAAAAATAAAAACAAGTCATACAAGCATCATAATACAAGCCAGGGGCCTCGAGGGCTCGAATACAAGTGCTCGATCATAGACGAGTCAGCGGAAGCAACAATATCTGAGTACAGACATAAGTTAAATAAGTTGCCATAAGATGGCTAGCACAAACTGGGATACAGATCGAAAGAGACGCATGCCTCCTGCCTGGGATCCTCCTAA
The DNA here is from genome assembly GCF_018294505.1 of Triticum aestivum. NCBI lineage: Eukaryota > Viridiplantae > Streptophyta > Magnoliopsida > Poales > Poaceae > Triticum > Triticum aestivum. Next base: position 603,055,624 of record NC_057799.1, read on the forward strand.
CTACTCCTGGTCGTCGTCAGCGGCCTGCACGTAGTAGTAGGCACCTCCGGTGTAGTAGGAGTCGTCGTCGACGGTGGCATCTGGCTCCTGGGCTCCAGCATCTGGTTGCGACAACCAGGTAGAAGGGAAAGGGGGAAAAGAGGGAGAAAAGCAACCGTGAGTACTCATCCAAAGTACTCGCAAGCAAGGATCTACACTACATATGCATGGGTATATGTGTAAAGGGCCATATCGGTGGACTGAACTGCAGAATGCCAGAATAAGAGGGGGATAGCTAATCCTGTCGAAGACTACGCTTCAGGCCACCTCCATCTTGCAGCATGTAGAAGAGAATAGATGGTAAGTTCACCAAGTAGCATCGCATAGCATAATCCTACCCGGCGATCCCCTCCTCATCGCCCTGTTAGAGAGCGATCACCGGGTTATATCTGGCACTTGGAAGGGTGTGTTTTATTAAGTATCCAGTTCTAGTTGTCATAAGGTCAAGGTACAACTCCGGGTCGTCCTTTTACCGAGGGACACGGCTATTCGAATAGATAAACTTCCCTGCAGGGGTGCACCACATAACCCAACACGCTCGATCCCATTTAGCCGGACACACTTTCCTGGGTCATGCCCGGTCTCGGAAGATCAACACGTCGCAGCCCCACCTAGGCTCAACAGAGAGGTCAGCACGCCGGTCTAAATCCTATGCACGCGGGGGTCTGGGCCCATCGCCCATTGCACACCTGCACGTTGCGTACGCGGCCGGAAGCAGACCTAGCCCCCTTAATACAAGCGCGAGCTTACGGTCCAATGCGGCGCGCGCCACTCAGTCACTGACGTCAAAAAGAGCTTCGGCTGATACCACGACGCCGAGTGCCCATAACTGTTCCCGCGTAGTTGGTTAGTGCGTATAGACCAAATGGCCAGACTCAGATCAAATACCAAGATCTCGTTAAGCGTGTTAAGTAACCGCGAACGCCGACCAGGGCCAGGCCCACCTCTCTCCTAGGGGGTCTCAACCTGCCCTGTCGCTCCGCCACAAAGTAACAGTCGGGGGCCGTCAGGAACCCAGGCCCACCTCTACCGGGATGGAACCACCTGTCCTTTTAGCCCCCTCATCAGAATCACTTGCGGGTACTCAACGAGCTGACTCGACTTTAGTCACCACATGTGTCATGTATATAAAGTATATAGTATATACCCGTGATCACCTTCCGAAGTGATCACGGCCCCAGTAGTATAGCATGGCAGACGGACAAGAGTGTAGGGCCACTGATGGAACACTAGCATCCTATACTAAGCAGTAGGATAGCAGGTAAGGGTAACAACTATAGCAACAATGACAGGCTATGCAGCAGCATAGGATTAACCGAAAGCAGTAACATGCTACACCCTTCTAATGCAAGCAGTATAGAGAAGAATAGGCGATATCTGGTGATCAAGGGGGGGGGCTTGCCTGGTTGCTCTGGCAAGAAGGAAGGGTCGTCAACACCGTAGTCGAACTGGGGGTCGCCGGCAGTCTCAGGGTCTACCGGAAAGAAGTAACATAATAAATAACAGAGCAATCAAAGCAACACAAAGCATAACATGGTGATACGCGGTGCTAGGGATGACCTAACGCGGTAAGAGGTGATACCGGCGAAGGGGGAAAACAACCGGGAAAGTATCCCCGGTGTTTTGCGTTTTCGGATAGGTGAATCGGAGGAGGAAAGTTACGTGTTCGCTATGCTAGGGATGTGTGGCGGACGAACAGGTTGCGTATCCGGATTCGTCTCGTCGTTCTGAGCAACTTTCATGTACAAAGTTTTCCCATCCGAGTTATGGATTATTTAATATTAATTTTCAAAGTTTTAATCAATTTTCTATAAGTTGTTTAAATTATTTAATTCAAAATATTTTAAAAGTAATTTTCTAGGTGTACTCGAAAAGGTACCCAGCAGAACAACACAGAGGCTGACCGGTGGGGCCCTGGTCAACTGTCCAGTCAACATTTGACTGGACCGTTGACTGGTCAAACCGCGAACAGTGTACGGGGGGCCGCATGTCATTCTCTTTGGTAATTTTACACTGATTTAACATTTACACTAAGCAGCGGACCCCATTTGTCATTGAGTGATCTATTTATCAAACTTTTAATTAACCCCAGTGATGTTAATTAGGACGGTGGGGTTCGATTTCAGTGGGAGTTAGCGGCTGGATTACTGCTTAACTAAACAGTTATTGACCCGGGCCCACGCGTCACAAGACACTAGCCAGATTCTAATGCATGCGCGTGCTGGTGCACGCCGGCGACCAGCAGAGGCAACGGTGGCCCACCGGAGACGCTCTCCGGCGACCAAACGAGTGGTGGGCGCCACCTACATGAGGTGCACGACGCGCCGAGAGGGAGCAGGGTGCGGCCCCGGACAGGAGCAACGCCGGCGAGGCGCGGGCATGCCAGGGCGGCTGGGCATGGCCGGTGCGGGATTGGGCGAGGCCAGCCACGAGCGACGGGCGGCGTGCGGAAGTAGAGAGGGAAGATGGGAGGCGGCGGCTCACAGGGGCCGGGCGAGGATGGCGGCGAGCTCGGGGTGGTCCGGCGAGGCAGATCGTCGACGGGGGCGAGCTGGCGGCGACGGGGTCGAGGCGGAGGCGCTCCGGGCGGCGGCGGCGAGGCGTGGTGAAGACCCGCGGGGAGTGGGTTGGGGAGGACGTTCGGTGGCGCTGGCGAAGCAGAGGCGGGGAAGACGGGGCGATCCGGCGGCGAAGCGGCGCCGGCTAGGTGACGCTGTAGAGGAGGACGGAGGCGCGGCAGGGCGGGCAATGGGCGGGGTCGGGGGCATCAGTTGCCCCCGATCCAGATCCACTCAGGGCAGGGTGGGGATGAGGTGGATCGTGGGAGGAGTGGGGGTTACGGGCGACGTGGGTAAGGGTTTGGAGGGGGGTTATGGGGGCGCCGGCCAGGCCGGCCTGGCTAGCCCAATGGCCAGCTGGGCCGAGGCCCAGCGGGGGGGGGGGGGTCTTCTCCTTTTTTTGTTTGTTCTGATTTTTTTATTCTATTTCTTTTCTGTTTTCTTTTATTTTAGTTTTATAAAATTTAAAAGCGACAACTAATTTGGTGTTATTAATTAGGTCACAGCCCCAAATATTTTGGCACTTTAAATAAAGTATTTTGCATTTGCTCATTACTTTAAAAGCATTTTAGATAATTGTTTTATCGTTGTTTTAGTTTATTTAATGCATTTAAGTATTTTATTGAAAGATGATTTCTTCAACAACATTTATTATGGATTATTTGACACATTAGGAACAATTTAGTTTTGACTTTTGAAAACTTTAATTGTTTTGACTTTAATTCAAATTTGAATTTGGATCGGTTCTGAACTAACGCGAGATTATCAATAGTAATCGAGGTGACATGGCATCATTACCACAGGGTTACTGTAGCTTGATTACCCGGGCGTCACACTAGCCTAGGAGTCCTCACATTGGTTTGAAACTCTAGACTATCTGATCTACTCATTAAACTTTCTAGATCATATTGTCGCCATACCGTGCATGATTGAAACCTTTTAACCATGCACTGCATCGGCCCAGCCTGCTCACCGTTACCGAGCGACTACTCCGAAAGCCATTATTTCCTATTGGACGCATTCCGTCAAATTTCTGCCCTTTCGCATAGACACTAGTGCAGAACCGGGCTTTAGCGCCGGTTCATAAGGGCCTTTAGTGCCGGTTCTGCAACCGGCACTAAAGAGTGGAGACTAAAGGGCCCCCCTTTAATACCGGTTCGGCACGAACCGGCGCTAAAGTGCCACCACGTGGCACGAGCCAGGCCCAGGTGCTGGTAGACCATTAGTACCGGTTGGTAGCATCAACCGGTACTAAATGTTTGGGGGAGTTTTGGTTTCAATTTTTATTTTTCCATTAATTTTGTGTTTTCCATTTAATTCTTTTTTGTTTGCTGGTATTTTACGATATTACATATTGTACACGTTATGCATATATATAAATAGATTTTCTTGTAGAACCGATCATATATATATATATATATATATATATATATATATATATATATAATCGAATGTCTCACAACCACCATTAATTATTCACACATACGCATGTATATATATATATATACAATTTCTCCTACATGTTGCCTTGGTGCCTTCGGAGCACGATGACAAGTGGTTCATGGGGCGGTAGCGGGTAATAGTATTCTCCTTTGGGATCTATGACCTGGTCGAGCAAAAATCCCGCTATTTCCTCTTGAAGTGCTCGTATGCGCTCTGTCGGTAGGAGCTGGTCCCGCACCTCTTTGAACTGTTAAGAAGGAGATCAATATGCATGTGTATTAGTTGTGTGACTAGATATCGACAATCATGTAAGATTTGTGAATAGTGTTCTAGCAAATGTACCCAGTCCTGTCTATCAGATATGCTCCTTTCGGACGCCATCATGCGAATGTTCTCGCAAATGTAGTATGCACACACTTCAGTCCCCGGCGCCTGCTTCGGAGCCTTTACGAGAATAGAATTTAATCAGATAATAATTAATCAAGCATGTTAATTAATTAATGGTATTGAAACAAGAATTAAAGAGATGGTAGCTAGCTAGCTAGTACTACTTAATTACTTACTTTGGGTCGATACCAACATAGCTTTTGTCGCCATTTTTCTGGAGTCACCTTGATGTACTTTGCCCAAGCCCTGCCCGCCGGCAAATAAAATTAATAAAGGGGTTATTAAAAATAGTTCATATCAGGAAATGACGAACTAAATAGGCCGAGATATAGTTAATAATGATTGAAATAACCTGTCGACTATCCCCTTCACGATGCTGTAGTCATTATCTTTTTTAAGTAGTGAGTCCAGTACTTCAACTTTTCCTTCGTCAACTTTAATGTCTAACAAGATCCAGTGGAACCTGCATGCGCATACGTTTGCATGTATAAATTATGCGGGCATGTGCATAACACTAATCAACTATAACCCTAAACCCTATACACTTATTAACATCTAGCTAGTAAGCAAAAACAGAATTTGTAGTACAAGACAGTACGACTCACTCGAAGTTGTAAGGAAGTAGTATATCTTCATTGCTATTGAGACGCTTCAAGAACTCTAGCATGTTTTTCTCTACATCTTGTTGACACCATTCCAATTTCCATGTGTATTCATTAACGGTATTTGGGTCAATGAACCCAATGCCATAGCGTCCAGCTTTTTTCATTTCATACATCTTCATCCTGCATAATACCACAGAAAAGAATATATAGTGAGGATATATAATTACAGGTAATTAATGATCAATCAGTGAGCACTAGAGCTAGCTTGAGACTTAAATTACAGAAATAAAATCACTTACAGACAATAGCAACTGACGATAGATTTGTTGAGTGCATCTTGATTGAATAACTGAAATAGTTCTGAATACTCAACGGACAGAGCTTTCTTATTGAAGTAATGATCTTCCTCGACTTGCAGCATGAGGGACTCTCGATTGGAAATCTTGGTAATTTTCATGTACCAATCATGCAATTCATACATTCTCGTTGGGAGGTTCTTGACCTCCTCGGGCTCGATCAAAGGTTGGCCCCGGACATACTTCCGTTTTATTTCCTCCTCTCTAAGCGGAGACATGGGCTCGATATCGAGGAGTTGTCCAACAGTGATCTTGAGCATTTCAGCCTGCATTATATGCTCCTCGGTTATTACCACATCGCCCAGCTCGAGAACGTAAACGGTTTGCCCACAATAATATTGGACACGCGTTCTCTCATGTGTTGTTGGCACAACAAGCGGGGGGATCGATTGTGCCGCCTGTTCTCCCAGCTGGGGAACGGTTTTCCCGCATTTTTTGACAGCTGCTTGTTGGCTCGAGCTCGAGCTCGCTTCTTTCTGTAGTCGTGCTCGATGTGCCTTCCTGAATTGGCGCTCATAGTCCGAGTCAACAGGGTTGGGAGATGGTGGTCTAGCCATACGAATGAAGTGGTCAATCTTTTCCTCAGGCACTTTCTCCCTCGGCGGCGGTGCCGGTTTCGGTCCAAAATGGGCGTCCACTTCGGCCCGCACTATTGCATCGTTTTGCTCCTCGGTCATGTCGTAAGGCCTCTAAGGAAGAGGAGTGAGGCTGCTTGGACCATATTTATATCGCTTGTCTCCGCCTGTACTTCCTGTACTACCTCGACTCGTACCGCTACGCACCATAGCTGCGGCGTGTCTCTTCTGCGATTGCTTAGGCGGCGGAGACGGCTGACATGGCTTAGTTGGAGCAGGAGGAGTAGCCTGACGCTGTGCCGGACTTGAAGCAGGAGGTGTGGCCTGACACGGTGTCGGACTTGAAGCAAGAGGTGTGGCCTGACGCTGTGCCGGATTTGAAGCAGGAGGTGTGGCCTGACACGGTGTCGGACTTGAAACAGGAGGAGTGGCCTGACGCTGTGCCGGACTTGAAGCAGGAGTCTACTCACGCGTTCGTGGACTTGGAGGAGCGGGAGTCTGCTGACACGGTGGCAGACTTCGAGGAGGAGTCGGCAGACGCGGTGTCGGTGGACTTCGAAAGATGATGCAATCCTTTCTCCATAGGATGATACGATGTATGGCCTCTCCCAGTGTGTGCTCGTCGTCATCTCCGGGAATGTCAAGCTGTAGCCCCGAATATGGGTCCACCAGCTCATCAACCAAGACACGAGCATAGCCCGCTGGAATCGGGGCGCAATGGAAGGTTGCTTCGGGGGTAATTGTAAAAGCAACAGCATCCGCCACCTTCATGGATATGTTCTTCATTTTGAAGTGTAGCTCACAGTTAGTGTTCTCTATGATGTCATTCACAGGGTATGTATCCAGCAGTGCGTCGCCCGGGGTGGAACCAACGCTGCTTCTCGGCATGGATGGGACGGTGCTATCCAATGCTGGATGATCATCCGCTTGCTGCTGCCGCTGCTGAGACCCCTTTTCCTGGCTAAGTGAGTCAATCTGCTGCTGCTGCTAGAATTTGAGTGCCAAGTCCGCGTGCCTTGCTTTTAGGCCTTGAAGACGTTCCGTGTCCTGCTTCCTCTGCTCCTCCTCCAGCTTCCTCTTCTTCTCCTCCTCCATCTTCTTTCTTGCACGGGTCCTGTAGTCGTTCCATTCCGAAAAGCCCTCATACCAGGGAATAACGCCCTTGCCTCGTGTTCTTCCCGGGTGTTCAGGATTTCCTAGGGCGCGCGTAAGCTCGTCGTTCTCTCTGTTGGGCGTGAACACCCCCTTTCGAGCATCTTCTATTGCATCAAGTAACTTTTGTTCTGCTCCTTTTAGACTTGCCTTCTTCGAAACCAGGCCTGTCTTCGGGTCCAACGCCCCCCATGCGCATAGAACCAAGTTCTGCACCTAGGGGGCCAGCTCCTAGTAACCGGAGTAACCCCTGCATCCTCCATCTCTTGCTCAGACTTATCCCACTTAGGCATTGCCACCGCGTAGCCACCTGGACCCAGCCTATGGAACCGCGTCTTTTTTGCGGCATTGGCCTTGTTTTTCTCAGGTACACATTCTTCTTACAATTGTCCCAGGTACACATTCTTCTTACAATTGTCCCAGGTACACATTCTTCTTGCAATTGTCCCAGGTACACATTCTTCTTACAATTGTCCAAATATATATTATCGGTATCATCCAAACAGTGCGTGCATGCGCGGTATTCCTTGTTTGTCTGTCCTGAAAGGTTACTGAGAGCAGGCCAATCATTGATGGTCATGAACAGCAAGGCCTTTAGGTCAAATTCTTCCCCCATGTGCTCATCCCACGCACGTACACCTGTTCCATTCCACAGCTGTAAGAGTTCTTCAACTAATGGCCTTAGGTACACATCAATGTCGTTGCCGGGTTGCTTAGGGCCTTGGATGAGCACTGGCATCATAATGAACTTCCGCTTCATGCACAACCAAGGAGGAAGGTTATACAAACATAGAGTCACAGGCCAGGTGCTATGGTTGCTGCTCTGCTCCCCAAAAGGATTAATGCCATCTGCGCTTAGACCAAACCATATGTTCCTTGCGTCATCTGCAAACTCCTTCCCGTACTTTCTCTCGATTTTTCTCCACTGCGACCCGTCAGCGGGTACTCTCAACTTTCTTACGGTCTTCTCTGTGCCATCGCATCGCCTTGGCATGCTCTTTGTTTTGGAACAAATGTTTCAACCGTGGTATTATAGGAGCATACCACATCACCTTGGCAGGAATCTTCTTCCTAGGGCGCTCGCCCTCGACATCACCAGGGTCATCGCGCCTGATCTTATAGCGCAATGCACCGCATTCCGGGCAAGCGTTCAAATCCTCGTACTCACCGCGGTAGAGGATGCAGTCATTAGGGCATGCATGTATCTTCTACACCTCTAACCCTAGAGGGCAGACAGCCTTCTTTGCTTCGTACGTACTCTCGGGAAATTCATTGTCCTTTGGAAGCATATTCTTTATCATTACCAGCAACTTTCCAAATCCCTTGTCAGATACATCATTCTCTGCCTTCCATTGCAGCAATTCCAGTGTGGTGCCCAAATTTTTCTTGTCAGCTTCGCAATTCGGGTACAACAATTTCTTGTGATCCTCTAACATGCGCTGCAACTTCTTCTTCTCCAAATCACTTGCGCAGTTTCTCTTTGCATCGGCAATGGCCCGACCTAGATCATCAGCGAGCTCATATGATGCCTCTTCTTCAGCTTCTTCCCGCATTGCCGGCTCAGCTTCTTCCCCCATTGTTGTATCATCGTATTCAGGGAACCCATGGCCAGGATAGCTGTCGTCGTCCTCATCTTCTTCATTGTCTTCCATCATAACCCCTCTTTCTCCGTGCTTGGTCCAAATATTATAGTGGGACATGAAACCGGACTTAAACAGGTGGACGTGAATGGTTCTTGGCGTAGAGTAATTGTGATCATTCTTACAGACTAAACATGGACAAGGCATAAAACCATCCGCCCGCTTGTTTGCCTCAGCCGCAAGCAGAAAAGTTTGCACGCCAATAATGAACTCGGGAGAGCATCGGTCATCGTACATCCATTGTCGGCTCATCTTCATTACACAACACCGAAAAGACCAAATTAATACAAGTTCATACATAAAGTTCATACAAGACTTAAATGCAACAAACAAATAACTCTCTAACTAAAGCATTTAAATGCAACAACAAATGCGATCAAGATCGCAACTAAGGTAACAATTGATCCAAGAGCATAATGATACCAAGCCTCACTATCAATGGCATATTTTCTAATCTTTCTAATCTTCAAGCGCATTTTCTCCATCTTGATCTTGTGATCATCGACGACATCGGCAACATGCAACTCCAATTCCATCTTCTCCCCCTCAATTATTTTCAATTTTTCTTTCAAATACTCGTTTTCTCTTTCAACTAAATTTAACCTCTCGACAATAGGGTCGGTTGGAATTTTCGGTTCACAAACCTCCTAGACAAAAATATCTATGTCAACTTGATGGGCATAATTTGTCATAAACACGAAGTGCAACAACTAGTTTTAAAAGAGAATATACCACATCCGAATCATAACAAGGACGAGGGCCGACGGGGACGGATATCAAAACCATGGCACTATGTATAACAAACAACATACGGGTAAGATAATTATACGAGTAACTATATATCCAAATCACACAAACATCAATTTGGTAATGTAAAACATTCATGAACAAGAGGCTCAACACAAGGTGGTGCCAGCAACGGAACGGTGCGGGCGATCGACTGTGGTTACGACGGAGATTTAGAAGGCACTAAGTAAACCACACCTACATATGCAAACTAAGTGTTATTTTTGACCTCAAATTGCATATAAATCAAATACTAGCACATATATTTCCTCCCAAATTACTAAACTCATAAATTAATCACTATACAAAGCATTGCAAGAGCTAATCTAGCAATGAGAGATGAAAGGACAAAGTTGCTAACCTTTGTGATCATTTGAATGGATGGGGGCCTTCAAATCTTGACAAATTTTGGGCAAAATGTGTGATGAGCTCGAGAGAAAGAGGGGAAGAACAGAGAGGAGAGGGGAAAGGGGAAGAACAGAGCGAGCTCGGGTGGACGAAGGGTTTATGTAGGACGACCTTTAGCACCGGTTTGTGCCACGAACCGGTACTAAAGGTGCTGGAGGGGCCCCGGACTGACAACATCCTGCCACCACTCACTTTAGTACCGATCCGTGGCACGAACCGGTGCTAAAGGTCGGCCACGAACCGGTACTAATGAAAGCGGCCGGCTAGCCGTTGGAACCGGCACTAATGCACACATTAGTGCCGGCTCAAAAGCAAACCGGCACTAATGTGCTTGACATTTGACCCTTTTTCTACTAGTGAGAGCTCATGGAAGGATTCCTTTTATGGGCCGGCCCATTTACCCAGGAGGGATCTCGGTTTGGAATCTTCTTTCTGTTTTTACCAGTTTTGGGAACCTTCTAGAATTTTCTCGGCTGGTTTTACAATTTTTTTATGTTTGTTTTCTTAATGGTAACTAGTAAATTGTACTATAAAATAGTGTGGTTAGATCTCGGTGGGCTCAAACTTGACCAAGTCTCAGTCAAGGACATAACATATAAAAAAGAGCAAGAATAGATCTAAAAGGAAATTTGCACAGATGTTCACGTAAGATCACGTGAATATAGAATTGATTGAGACTTGTTAATCTCAGTCGACTAAGATTTGGTAATCTCATTTATAAAAATGAACAGACATAGGAACGCATGTAGTTTTATGATAAAATGAAGAATGCATGGAAGGTGAGGTGGGCGACTCATGCAACTCTGCCAAAAGTTGGCATGCATGAACCCGAGTGCATTGGTTAAAGGTTATGACATAAACTAGTGCACTAATCTTAAAGCAAATGGGTGGACGCATGCATTCGTCCTCCCGATGGGTATCCTTGCGAATCTACTATATCTAAATAGCTAGCCCCCACTACTAGGAATTATCTAGCTTCTCCTTGAGCCACATCACCCAAATTATTCTAGCCCTTGGATATACTAGATCAATGAATAATATCCGTCGGATCAACATACTAAGAGCTACTGCGGCTACCACATGTTGCATGCAGTAACTCCCGCCTATAAAAATTTTACTCAAGGAAAAAATGCAGACGCATGCATGCATACATGCATGCAGCTCATAGCCTCATAGTGAGTGCTCTATATGAAAGAAAAGTGAGTCGTGCACGCATATTTTATTTTGTTTTGGTTTAACTTTGAATTATAGATAGAAATATTTATTTACTTATTTATTTGTAAAATACTGATAAACAAATTGTCTCACTTCAGGAGAAGCTATAAAGACAATAGCTAAATGGTTAATTCAACGCAGTTTTTATTTCATACAAAATCCCGCCGCAACGCGCGGGGCATCATCTAGTTTCTCAACTCTCACGCCCAGGTTAGTTTGCACTTGGTTCTTGGTTCTCGGTCAAAGTCAATAATATACTCATTTTGTTTTGGCGGATATGGAATCATCTATGTGAATAATTTCTTTCCATCAGTTTTGGTTGAAAGACTTGTCAAAGCTGGCGACATAATGTCGACATCCCTTGCGATAAACACTCACGCTTTCTGCACCTCCCAAACTTTCGGTCCAAAACAGGTTTTCTTCAGACACGCTACTGGGTTGGCATTACCTAGTTTGGGAGATTATATCGTTTCAAACTCGACGACCCAATAGAGGTACGTCTGTACATATGACATGGAGCAAAACTGTTTCATGTTGTACGCTTGCGACTAGGCCCATTTGGCGAGCATGGACATGAGGCCTGCACCAACCAGCATGGAGACGTTGATGCCAAGCTGCAGCTTCCCCCTGCTCTGCACCTTGGGGTTCATGAAGTCCGCGGCGAGGAGGTCGACGAGGGCCATGTAGATGAGGATCCCCGCTGCCACGGAGTTGAGGCTGCCCTCCACCACCAGCGCCGTCGGGCTGTTCTTGTTGTACACCCGTGATATGCCAAAGCCAATGAGGATTCCCACCGGCGTTGTCAAGCAGAAGAAGAGGATCATGATCACGATGGACCTAGCCTTGAACTTTGCCTGCATCATCCTCAGAAACTAATCAGGACTAAATTCCGTCGTACCAGATTACTGACAAAATAATGCTAATAACCGTGGGTATTGTGAGGATATTAATGGTTAAAGAGAGCGGGTGAAAACTAGCAGGAGATTCCCTTGGATTAATTTGCTTTGTTCTCCAGGCAACCCGAAGTGCTCAGCTGTACTTTCTTCTCTCCCATGATAACTAGACATCGTTGTAAAATTACCAGACATATATTCTCCAGATATTTATATATGGTTCTCTAGAACTTTATACACGGAGGAGCATCATAGAATTCTCCCCTTTCCGAAGCAGAAGTACTAGCTAGTGTTTATTTAGATGGGCCACTTCTGATGGAGACCATACATGCAAAGTTCCCGTTAGGCATGTATAGCCATCATTTTTTATTTATTTCCTGGAAAAATAGGCAAGCAAGTCAAGTAGTAGCACCTTTGCATAACATGCACTCCACGAGTCACAGGTCAAGCAATGCTTGGTTTTGGTCAAGATATATAATTTGGTATTACCAGCAGATATTTTGTCTACATGCATGCATGGTCTTTTTGTAACAAGTTCTAAAAAAACTGTGACAATTCCCATAATCCTAACTATACAAACCATGCATGTGCATCGCAACAATAACAGTGCAACTCCGCGTTGGACGAAGGAGAGGGTGAAACGGCAACCATACGTTAGTTTTAATAAATAGAGATTAGTAGAAATGGAGATAATTAGTAGAGATAGAGATAGATATAGATAGAGATAAAGATAGAGAAGATAGGGATAGAGAAGTAGAGATACTGATAAATTCTCAAAAACTGTGACAAACCTCATAACGTATATGGTTATACCTGGACTATGCAGCCACCAAGGCCCATTCCCTCGAACATCTGGTGGAAGCTCAAGGCGGCCACAAGAGGTTTGATTGTTTCAGGGTTCTGAGACGCGCCGAGGGAGATGCCGATGATCACCGAGTGCACCACAATACCCAACTCAAGTACCTACATACAACAACGTTATTTTCACACACAAAAACGATACAAGAATCTTAAGAACTTCATCTGCTTCTCATAGCCACATTAAATTTTGGAAACAAAACTTTCATGGCGCATCTATTGTAGATGATCGATTGGCTCCGAGCCGTTGGATTGAAAATGGACGGCCAGATCATTATTTCTTCCTTCAAATGTTTTCCTCCCCACGACCCCCTGTGCCGCCCACAACCGCCGGTTCAACGGTCTGCCCCCACCACCCGTGGTGGGTCGCACTGTCGTGCATGGCGCACCGCCCCGTCCACCCCTCTCCGCCGCCTCCGCCGTGTTGCCGTCGCCCCGTCTATTCCTCTAAATCTTCGTGGCAAACTATGTCTGGCGAGCCTGTACCCACCACCCAAACCTGCTAAGCTCTAACTCCCTCCACGGGTGACGCCGCTACGTACGGCGTTGTCACCTGCTCCGGGTTACTCCTGGTTGATGCCTCGCCGTTGTCACCATGGTGTCAACTGTCCTCTTTCTCTTTTTCCGGCCACTAATTATTTCTCACAAACTAGTCTGTGGTTACTTAATATTTTATCAACAATTTAGACCACTTCCCGTTAAAAAAAAAGGTCACTTTGTGGTTAGAATCAAACTGCAATGGACTTAATTATAAATTGCCATTTGGACTCGTACCAACCTGAGAGATTACGCGATGCCGGATCGTGTCCTTTTCGTCATCTGCCCCGCCAACGGCTGCCACGAGCGCCGCCGACCCGTGGGCGTGTCCGTGCGTCGCGTGCGTGTGCACGTGTACGTCGTGCTCCTCGCCGTCGTGATGGCGCGCTTCCTCGGCAGCAGCCTGTTTCTCCTCGTCCACGCCGGCGGCGTTGCTACTTATCGCCGCGTTGGCTCCGTCCTTGTTCAAGTGGGCGCGCGTGAAGTACCCCGTGGCGACGGTGTCGACGACGAGCGTGCCGATGGCGCCAACCATGGCTCCTAACCCGGCGAACGGGAACTGGAAGTCCTTCCACGGCCCGTCAGAAGGCAGGCAGTCCGACGTGAGGTTGTCGAACGCATCAGGGAGGATGTGGATGAACCCCGTTGCGAGGATGACCCCCGCCGCGAAAGCCTTGACCAGGAAGAAGACGTCGCCTTCGGGCCGGAGCGCGGGCACGCGCCGCCCCAGCACGGGCAGGGAGCAGCCCATCGCCCCGCAAACCAGGATGGAGAAGAAGGCCGCGATTTTGAGAGGGTTTGCCCGCGCGCGGTCCTGAGCCGCCGACTCCGGCGACCTGCAGGCGTCATCGCCCCGCACGGCGGAGACCAAGAGCAGCGCCACGATGGCGGCCAGGACGGCGGCGCTCGGCTTCATGGCTAGGCTGTCGTGATGCACGCGACTGGGTGAGCGATGAAGCGAGCGAGATCAGGTAACAGAAGAGCTTCTTCGCAGCTAGCCACGTTTGTTGCCGGGGTTTATATAGACGGAGGCACAGCTCTGCCGGAGCCAGCGACGTTATGTCAGTGTCAGGGTTAATTAGGGTTTATGGGACCAATTACCCGAGGAATCAGACGATCTGTTCAGATGAACGACGACTGTCTGCTACAAGGTGACGACATGCATGAGAATACACGGCGTAGCACAGGGGGTCCGCGTTGAGCTCGATACAAGCGATGGATGATGTGTTATTTAGCGCGAAGGAGATTTTTTTCCTGCTTTACTCTTGGGTGTTACGGCAACCCGTAAAAAACTTCCCACATCCGTCTACGGACAGGGACCAATCCGCGGATATGGACACGAGAGGCAACCATACAATGCTAGCCGCATTCTGTCCGTCGGCAAATTCAAATTCAAATCTAAGTTGATCCATACAACGCGCCGGATCATACCTGTGTCGGATCGCATCCCTGGTCACAATCAAAATGAGGCAAATATGCTTACTTTTTACATGCCCGAATCCAAAAGAACATCAGTCCGGCAGTCCGTGCATTTCTGCCCTACCGGACTGGCCAGCAAGATGCTTCCCGATCAAGGAGGTGCCGTCGCCGCTGCGTAGGCAGCCTCCGCGTCCGCGTCCACCTCCGCCTCCGCCGCATCCTCATCTTGCGCCGCCGCCAACTAATCTTTCTGTTGCTCCAGCATCTGATAGCAGACAGATTGCAAAATAATTCTAAAGCTGGCACCCAAAGAGTCGATATTCAAGGTCAACATATTGGTGTCCTCCGCATTGGCGGCGATCTTCACCCTCGTTTCCTCGAGTGCGGCCTTCTTCTCCTTGAGCGCCTCCTTTCTTTCCTCGATCACGGTCCTCCTCTCTTCGAGCTTGAACCTCGAGTGACGCTCCTCCATGATGTCTGAGAGCCTATGCCTCCTCCTTCGCCAAGATTTCCTTGAACCTCTCCGTCAGCTTGGCCACCGCACCTTCCCGCTTCGCCCTCTCCTCCTCCCACTTCTGGCCCTGCGGATTTCTTCTAACCTTCTTAAGTGGTTCTTGGGCTAGGTCGGTAGGATCACTGGTTTCTTCCTCATTGGCTTGGGCGGCGGTCTTGGCAATGAAAAGGTTCCACTTTGGCTGCCCATTCAACTTCAACCAACAATGCATGACGGTGAAGGGCTTCTTCTCCAACTTCTTGGACACCACACAAGCACGAGTAGGCTACAAAAGTGAAACAGTGCATATCCGTCTAGTGGGCAACAAAACAATACATGTCCGGCTAGTGATCAACAGAACTAGAGTATATCCGGCTACTGATCAACAAAACTAGAGCATATCCGCTAAGTGGTCAACTTACTTGCTCGGTGATTTGTGCACCGCTAGGCCACCATGCAATGAGATGCTTTCAAGTGACCGCAATACTTCGAGATGGCCACTTGGATGGTGTATCATCGATGGTTGAGGGACTTCCACTCACGGTTACGGATCAATGCGTGGGAGTAGGAGCGAAATGCTTGTGCTCATGGAACCATATGTGAATGTTCTTCCGAAAGGTTGTTCCCTTTTGCTCCGTGCCATGGACAGGGTCGAGGCTAGTGGCCAACCATGCGTAGCACAACAGCTCGTCCTCCCGCATGTTGAAGTTTTCTCCTCTACCCTTCTTCTTCGGATCGCCGGATGTATCATTTGGATCATCGTCGTTGCCGTCCTCCTCCTCCCCTTCCACCCCCCTAAGGATGCTGCTCTCCGGTGGCCCAATGTTGTTGTTGTTGTGTGCCATCGCCGGTTTGGGTGTACGACTACTGCGTGGCATCCGAAAAAGACTACTGCGTGGCAGTCTGGGTGTAGGACTGCTGCTGCTGGTAGTTGCCGGACCGGGTGGGATCCGAGTCTTCCACCTGCCCATCCTCGTAGCCCACTCCCCCTCCCTCACCTCCGTCGTGGATGATATCGAGCATCGTCCTGTCCGCATCGTACATCGGCTCCGCCGCTCTCGGCATTGCTGCAAATACTGCGTGAGCACCCATCTTCTCTCCGCCCGCCGTCCTCGCCTGGACGAGCAATGACGAAGAATACTCAGAGAAGAGCGGCGCCGCATTAACATCGACGATATAAGGAACCCTACTGGCGGGGTTTGCGGGCTGCTTGGTGGCATAGTAGTACGGAGGCTTGTAAGGCTCCAGGCACGACGCCCTCTGTACTGTGGGCGCGCCCGTCTGGCGGCGTCCGCCACGGCCTCGCCGACCGCCACGTCCGCCACGCCCATCGCCATCACCAGGCCCACCGGTGGCCAGATGCTTTCTCATCTTCTCCTCCTTTGCGGCCTTCACTTTGACGCGGCGATTTTGTCACGTCTCCGAGCTGATCTTCCGGGCGAGCGTGATGCTCGGATCCTCCGGCCCCTCCACCGCCTCAATCTCTGACAGGTTCTTCGACGGTCCCATGCGTTGGCGACGGAGGGAAGGAGAGGGTGGGGGAAAAGAGCGGGAATTGGGCGGAGAGCGGTGGGGAGTGGAAGAAGAGAGTGGGGAATTTTGGCGCGGAAACAGGGCGGGATGCTACAAAAGTGCAGGCTCGGCCTTCCTTTTGGGTGGGCCAGGGGGCGGAGAGCGATGTTTCGCGTGTCTGGACTCCCGCAAACATCCCCCACGTTTGTCTCCGGTTTGCTGGAGAAATCGCGTCTGAACCGCTCCGCAAACCGATACAGGTCGGCATTGGATGATTTCTGCGGTCCGGACGGCTGCGAGAGGTTTACGAGTCGCGTTGGAGATGCCCTAACATGCAGACTATATAAGCACAAAAATAATCTAGTAAGTAATGAAAGAGGAGAAAGACAAATAGAGTAACATACTATGTTACCATCACGTAGTGTTTCTCAATGCGAAATGACTCTACAAATAAATAAATAAAAATATCTATGTTAGCACGCCTCCTATAGCTTCGTCTTTTATTGAAAAACAAGAATTACAATGCAAACACGCCGCCCACGCACACACTGGCACTACACCACACACACGCATTCACACATCGTCAGCTGAAGGGTATGGTTGAAGTTGCTGAAGCTTGAAAATTGACGAAATCACTACGGACCGTTGCTATTGTTGGGAACGTGGCCTCCCAAAGACCATCAGCTGATGGCTCAGAAAACGACTAGAGATTTTTATGGATTTGAAAAGGTTACCAAATTTTAAAAATGTTCACACGTTTTAAAAGACATTCATGAATTCATAAATTATACTAAATTTTATTTTAATTTATTTTGAAAATATTGATGAATTTTAAAATGTTATTTATAAATATGAAAAATATTCAAGAATTTCGAATGTTTAGGCTAAAAATATGCATCAATTTTAATTTCATGAAATTTTGTATTCATAAATGTTTTAAATGTTTGTGAATTTGAAAAAATGTTTCTGCATTTAGAAAAATGTTCATTACTCTTAAAAATATTCATGATTTTCTTTAAAAGTCATGCATTTTTAGATTGTTCATGAAAATAATGGGAAAGGGGAAAAAGATAAAGAATAACCAAACAGAACAAGAAAAAAGATAAAATAAGAAGAAGAAAAACAAAAAACCAGCAGAGTAAACATGGAAAAGAATGAAAAAGTGGGAAAAACATGCTGCCGAGGTTTGGGAACCCCTGTTTGGTTTTGGCTGTGTGGTGTGTGCCAACCTAGCTCTTGCTAGCACTAGTAGAAAAGAGGGCTTTGGTTCAGGCCGGGTCAGCCCATTAGTCCCGGTTCAGTCCAGAACCGGGACCCATAGGGGCATTGGTCCCGGTTCGTGAGGCCAGGGGCCTGTCGGGCCTCGTGGGGGCATTGGTCCCGATTCGTCTGGCCCCTTTAGTCCCGATTGGTGGGAGAACCGGGACCAATGGGCCTCGCTCCTGGCCCACCACCATTGGTCCCGGTTGGTGGCTTGAACCGGGACCACAGGCTGCCCTTTAGTCCCGGTTCATACCACGAACCGGGACCAATGAGGTGCCTATATATACCCCTCGCCCGCGAGCAGAGCACTCCAGTGCTCTGTTTTTCTCTGGCCGGCGAGGGGAGGGCTTTGTGGTGCTCTACCTCACCTCCTATGCACATGAGGTGTTCGATGAAATGCCCGAGCCACACTAGTTAAGCTTTCTCGTCTCGAAGCTCGACCTCAAAGCTCCATTTTCCTCGAGATTTGTCTAGGTTTAGCGGCCCGTCACGTCCCATTCCCGTCTTCACCGCCGTCGATCGCCCGCGCCGATCTCGTCGCCGGCACCACCGTGGTGAGCCTCTTGTTCTTATCTTCTTTCTGAAAGAAAAAAATTCTTACTTTAGATAGATACTTGTCTAATTTTCTTACTATTTTATTGCTTGTTATTATATAGTGCGATGGTTTTGGTATCCGCCCCCGTCGGCCCTCGTCCTGTCTATGATTCGGATGTGGTATATATTATCTTTATAACTATTGGTTCATTTATTGTTTATGAAAATTATGCCGACCAACGTGACATAGATTTTATTTATCTAGGAGGTATGTGAACCGGAAATTCCAACCGACCCTATTGTCGAGAGGTTAAATTTAGTTGAAGAAGAAAACAATTTCTTGAAGGAAAAAATAAAAAAATTGAGGAGGAGGAGATGATATTGGAGTTGCATGTTGCGGATGTTGTCGATGATCACAAGATCAAGATGGATGCAATGCGCTTGAAGATTAGAAAGATTAGAAAATATGTCATTCATACCGAGGCTTGGTATCATTATGCCGTTGGATCAATTGTTACCTTGGTTGCGATTATGATCGCATTTGTTTTCGCATTGAAATGTTTTACATAGTTTCAATGTATGGTTTAATTAATTAGATGCTCTGGAGAGCTATATGTTGTTAGATGAGAACTATGTATGTACTTTGGTTTTAATGTGATAATGAACTTCTATTAATTTGGTCACTTAATTATCTATTCATGATGTTCTCTAATGGTTTTTGACACACTTAATTATATATAATGCACACAGATGAACCGGCAATGGATGTACGGTGACAGACACACCTCCGAGTACATTAAGGGCGTGCATGATTTTCTCGAAGTGGCTGAGGCAAACAAGCAGAATGGTTTTATGTGTTGTCCATGCCCTAAATGTGGGAATACGAAGTCTTACTCTGACCGGAAAATCCTTCACACCCACCTGCTTTACAAGGGTTTTATGCCACACTATAATGTTTGGACGAGGCACGGAGAAATAGGGGTTATGATGGAAGACGGCGAAGAAGAAGAGGATGATGACAACTATGTGCCCCCTGAATACGGTGATGCTGCAACGGGGGAAGCTGCTGAAGATCAAGAGGAACCAGACAATGTGCCCAATGATGCTGCAACGGGGGAAGCTGCTGAAGATCAAGAGGAACCAGTGCCCGATGATGATGATCTCCGCCGGGTCATTGTCGATGTAAGGATGCAATGCGAAAGTCAAAAGGAGAAGCTGAAGTTCGATCGCATGTTAGGGGATCACAAAAAAGGGTTGTACCCCAATTGCGAAGATGGCAACACAAAGCTCGGTACCGTACTGGAATTGCCGTAGTGGAAGGCAGAGAATGCTTGCCTGACAAGGGATTTGAGAAGCTATTGAAAATATTGAAGAAGAAGCTTCCAAAGGATAACGAATTGCCTGACAGTACATACGCAGCAAAGAAGGTCGTATGCCCTCTAGGATTGGAGGTGCAGAAGATACATGCATGCCCTAATGACTGCATCCTCTACCGCGGTGCGTACAAGGATCTGAACGCATGCCCGGTATGCGGTGCATTGCGGTATAAGATCAGACGAGATGACCCTGGTGATGTTGATGGCTAGCCCCCCAGGAAGAGGGTTCCTGCGAAGGTGATGTGGTATGCTCCTATTATACCACGGTTGAAACGTCTGTTCAGAAACGAAGAGCATGCAAAGTTGATGCGATGGCACAGTGAGGACCGTAAGAAAGACAGGAAGTTGAGAGCACCCGCTGACGGGTCGCAGTGGAGAAAAATAGAGAGAAAGTACTGGGCTGAGTTTGCAGGTGACCCAAGGAACGTATGGTTTGGTTTAAGCGTGGATGGCATTAATCCTTTCGGGGAGCAGAGCAGCAATCACATCACCTGGCCCGTGACTCTATGTATGTATAACCTTCCTCCTTGGATGTGCATGAAGCGGAAGTTCATTATGATGCCAGTTCTCATCCAAGGCCCTAAGCAACCCGGCAACGACATTGATGTGTACCTAAGGCCATTAGTTGAAGAACTTTTACAGCTGTGGAATGGAAACGGTGTACGTACGTGGGATGAGCACAAACAGGAGGAATTTAACCTGCACGCGTTGCTGTTTGTAACCATCAACGATTGGCCCGCTCTCAGTAACCTTTCAGGACAGACAAACAAGAGATATCACGCATGCACGCACTGTTTAGATGACACTGAAAGTATATACCTGGACAAATGCAGGAAGAATGTGTACCTGGGCCATTGTCAATTTCTTCCGACCAACCATCAATGTCGAAAGAAAGGCAAGCATTTCAAAGGCGAGGCAGATCACCGGAAGAAGCCCGCCATGCGTACCGGTGATCACGTACTTGCTATGGTCAATGATTTACACGTAATCTTTGAAAAGGGTCCCGACGGACTAGCTGTTCCGAATGACGCTGAGGGACACGCACCCATGTGGAAGAAGAAATATATATTTTGGGACCTACCCTACTGGAAAGACTTAGAGGTCCGCTCTTCAATCGACGTGATGCACGTGACGAAGAACCTTTGCGTGAACCTGCTAGGCTTCTTGGGCGTGTATGGGAAGACAAAAGATACACCTGAGGCACGGGAGGACCTGCAACGTTTGCACGAAAAAGACGGCATGCCTCCGAAGCAGTATGAAGGTCCTGCCAGCTACGCTCTTACGAAAGAAGAGAAAGAAATCTTCTTTGAATGCCTGCTCAGTATGAAGGTCCCGACTGGCTTCTCGTCAAATATAAAGGTAATAATAAATATGCCAGAGAAAAAATTCCAGAACCTAAAGTCTCATGACTGCCACGTGATTATGACGCAACTGCTTCCGGTTGCATTGAGGGGGCTTCTACCGGAAAACATCCGATTAGCCATTGTGAAGCTATGTGCATTCCCCAATGCAATCTCTCAGAAGGTGATCGATCCAGAAATCATACCAAGGCTAAGGAGTGATGTGGCGCAATGTCTTGTCAGTTTCGAGCTGGTGTTCCCACCATCCTTCTTCAATATCATGACGCACGTCCTAGTTCATCTAGTCGACGAGATTGTCATTCTGGGGCCTGTATTTCTACACAATATGTTCCCCTTTGAGAGGTTCATGGGAGTCCTAAAGAAATATGTCTGTAACCAAGCTAGGCCAGAAGGAAGCATCTCCATGGGCCATCAAACAGAGGATGTCATTGGGTTTTGTGTTGACTTCATTCCTGGCCTTAAGAAGATAGGTCTCCCTAAATCGCGGTATGAGGGGAGACTGACTGGAAAAGGCACGCTAGGAGCAGACTCAATAATATGCAGGGACGGGCATTCTTGGTCTCAAGCACACTACATAGTTCTACAGAACTCTACCTTGGTGACCCCGTATGTCGATGAACACAAGAACAGTCTGCGCTCCAAACACCCGGAGCAGTGCGACGACTGGATTACATGTGAACACATCAGGACTTTTAGCAGTTGGTTGGAAACACGTCTCAGAGGTGACAACACTGTTTGTGATGAGTTGTACTCGTTGTCCAGAGGACCATCTTTGACTGTATTGACTTACAAAGGATACGAGATAAATGAGAATACATTTTACACGATCGCCCAAGATCAAAAGAGCACCAACCAAAACAGCGGTGTCCGCTTTGATGCAGCAACCGAGAGGGGAAAGGACACATATTATGGTTACATAGTGGACATGATTTTAAGGTCCCTTTGTTTAAGTGCAAATGGGTCAATATGTCAGGAGGCGGGGTACAGGTAGACCCACAGTACGGAATGACAACAGTGGATCTGAAAAATCTTGGGTACACTGACGAACCGTTCGTCTTAGCCAATGATGTGGTACAGGTTATCTATGTGAAGGACATGTCTACCAAACCGAGAAAAAGAAAAGATAAGAAAGCGAATACATCGTACGATGAGCCAAAGCGCCACATAGTTTTTTCAGGAAAAAGGGACATCGTGGGAGTGGAGGGCAAGACAGACATGTCTGAAGATTATGAAAAGTTTCATGAAATTCCTCCCTTCAAAGTCAAGACTGACCCAAGCATCCTGATAAACGATGAAGATTATCCATGGTTACGGCGCAATAAGCAAATGACACAAGCGAAGAAAAAGTGAAGACTTTCTCCCGCAACTATTATGATGATACCACGCCAACTTTGTAACAGACGAGTATGATACCATTGTCCGTTTTATACACGAAGTGCATCCAGTTTTTGCCGTAACTCTCTCAACTTTCTTGCACATGCTATGTGGATGAAATGATGATACCATGCCAACTTTCAACCTTTTCAGAGTTCATTTGGAATGCTTTTCAATTTCAGGGTCTTATAGCTCAAAATAATCAATAAATGCATGAAAAATAACAAATGAAGTCGGAAAGGGTTGAAAATTGATGATGTGGCTTTGAATGGTGCATTTTGAACACACAAAAAGTCAGGAGTTCAAATAAGTTTTAAAAAATGAAATCCCTTTGTAACAGACGAGTTTCCGTATGAAATCCTGATACTTCGAAAGAGATTGTTCGTTTTGTACACGAAGTTCATCCAGTTTTTGCTGTAACCCTCTCAACTTTCTTGCACATGCTATGTGGATGAAATGATGATACCATGCCAACTTTCAACCTTTGCAGAGTTCATTTGAAATGCTTTTCAATTTTAGGGTCTTATAGCTCAAAATAATCAGTAAATGCATTAAATAATGATGCATGAAAAATAACAAATAAAATAAATAAGTAATTAAAAACAAAATAATATAAACTTTAATAAAATATATAAGTAGAAACAAAATAAAATAAACTTTAATAACATAAATAAAATTTATGAAACTAAAATTATCAAAGTATTTTCTGTTCAAAACATTATAAGCAACCTCTACTATTATTGAAACTAAAATTATATAAAATTGATGCAACTAAAATTACCGAAGTATTTTCTGTTCAAAATCATTGAAAGCAAAACGAATTTTCATAAAGAACTTCTTTTGTTAGAAACTTTAATAGCAAAAAGAATTATCATAAAGTAAAATAAATAAGTAATTAGAAACAAAATAAAATAAAATAAATAAGTTTTTTGTTGTAAGTAGAAACAAAACAAAAGAAATAAAGCAAAAAAGAAAACAAAAAAAGGCAAAAAATAAAAAATATGCCACCTACTGGACCACCACGGCCTGAATACGACTAGAAACTCATCGATGGGCCAGGATTCAGGCCCGCAAAAGGCCCAGTAGGCCCATCAGGCATAGCAGTGACAATTAGGCCCGTAAGCCTGCAATGGAGAGGAGCTCGAGAGGGGAGCGGCAGTGGGGCTTATAAACCACTGCGCGCCCCTCTCTACTAGCGAGTTGGGACTAAACTTTCGACGCGGGCGCAGCAGCACAAGGCCTTTGGTCCCGGTTGGTGGCACCAACCGGCACCAACCGATACCAATGCCCCCCTTTAGTCCCGGTTGGTGCCACCAACCGGGACCAAAGGCCTCTTTTCAGCGGCGGCCTTTGGTCCCGGTTGGTGGCACCAACCGGGACTAAAGGTGGCATTGATACCGGTTTGTGCCACCAACCGGTACCAATGGGTTTGCTATATAAGCCAACACTTGTGAAAATTTCATCAGTTCTTCGATCCCTCCGACGACGCCGTCAGGCTGCCCGAGCTCGCCCGCGCCCTCGCCGTCGCCGCGCCCTCGCCGTCGCCGCGCCCTCGCCCGACGTCGTCGCCGCGCGCCGTCCCTGCCCCGACGCGCGCCGTCCCTGCCCCGACGCGCGCCGCCCCTGCCGCGCCCCCGACCCGCCCCGCCGTCGCCGTCGCCCGCGCCCTCGCCCGACGTTGTCGTCGCGCGCCGTCCCTGCCCCGACGCGCGCCGCCCCTGCCCCGACGCCGTCTCCGCGCCACTCCCCGCGCCCCTGCTTGCCCCGACGCCGCCCGCCGCGCGCTCCTCCCTCTGTGAGCACCGCGCCTCTGCCGGCCCCGCCGCCGTGCTATTTTTTTACATGTTTTTAGATTTTCATATATGTATGTATGTATTTTTTAGATATATGTATTTTTTTGATGTATGTTCATATATGTATGTATGTATTTTTTACATGTTTTTTGTATGTATGTATGTATTTTTTTCAATTGTAATGATGTTTTAAAAATACATATATGCAAAAGTTAGATTTTTAGAAAAGTTTTATCTATATATGTTCTCTGACTTAGTACATTTTAGGTTAGTTTCATTTTTAGAAAAGTTTTATATATTTAGGAAGAAGGAATAGAAGGAAGAAGAAGGAAGAAGAAAAAGTTTTATATATGCAAAAGTTACATTTTAGAAAAGTTTTATATATCTAGCTAGGAAAGGAAGAAGAAGAAAAAGAATGAAAGGAAAAAGGAAAATAAGAAGAAGAAGAAAGGAGAAGAAGAGGAGAGGAAGAAGATGAGAAATAAATAAGAAGAAGAAAAAAGAAGAAAAATAAGAGGAGAAGAAGAAAGGAATAGAGGAGAAGAATATTCCGTTCTTCTTCTCCTCTTTTTTTTCTTCTTTTTTTTCTTCAATCTTCTCCTCTATTAATATCTTCTTCTCCTTTTTTTATTTCTTCTTCGTCTTCTTATTTTTTATCGGATATGTCGTTGTCGATATACCCCGTGTCCCGATAACTTCAACACGAGGGGGGGGGGGTCGACCTACCCCCTCCCCGATAACATTATTTTCCCATGTATGTATGTCGTCGTTGTCGATATAACCCCCTCCCGGATAACTTCGACCGTGATAACTTATACCACGGGAGCACCCCCCGGCCCTCTCGCTCGACCAAAACTCTCGAGGACACTCAAACCCTAGAAAAAAACGATGTCGGTCTCCTACCCCCTCCCGCCGCGCCCCTACCCTTGAAGCATTGCCGAGGCCACCCCAAACCCGGAATAAGCTAGGTCTACGTTTGCACTAATATATCCACCTGCTGTCATGTTTGTGTAATAATTGCCATGTTGTAATATTTGCAGAAACAATGGAGCACGGACGAGACGAGGAAGCAGAAGAGGTGTTGGGGGACATAATCTTAGCCGGAGGTGATGTATTGTCGTATATTAACGACAATGATGGTCTGGAAGAACAGGGTGAAGAAGCAGGCTACGGTGATCGAAGAGTGGAGGAGGAAAGACATGATTATGATGGCTCCGGTGACCCAATGCTGGTGCAAGAAGGAGCCCGTGGTGACGGCTCCGGTGACCGAACAGAGTCCGGCCAGGTAAATATATTAGTTAAGCCTGTGCTGACTAGCTAATTGATGCATTCATTGTTTTGGTATGTACACATATTAATTAACTCTCGTCTTTCTTCTTTTTTCTAGCCCTCCGGATCGAGCACAACTTCGGTAAAGAGACGAGGCCCGAAGAGAAAGTTGCGCTCGGATGAAAGGTTTGAGATCACAGCAATCGTGCGCGACGGCCAACCGATTGAACCCATCTGGACAAAGGAAGCATTTGCTGCTCAGTGCGGGGTTCTTGTTAGGGACAAGATCCCGATCAGCATCCACCAATGGTATAAGCCTAAGAAGGAAGACCCTGAGGTGTCTTATGTCAATGATATGCAGAAAGATGATCTTTGGACTGAGCTGAAGGCAAATTTCACCCTACCGCCAGAGGCGGATCCGGAGAAGCCAGTTAAAGAGCAATTAATCAAGTCTCATGCTCTTAAGAAGATGGCAGACCTATTCAGGAGGTGGAAGAATGAGCTGAAAATGTTTGTCGACAAAGAAGAGACACCAGAATTCATCGACAAATATGAGAAGATCATAGATCACTGGCCCGCACTTGTGGCCCACAAGACATCGGAAAGAGTAAGAAGTTGTCAGCGACAAACAAGAAAAATGCTGCGAAGAAGAAGCTTCACCATCGCACGGGGTCAGGTGGCTACCTCAAAGCCCGGCCTAAGTGGGCCAAGGCTGAGAATGATCTGCTTGATAAAGGGATCGAACCAGAGACAATGAACTGGCCAGACCGTTGCCGGACTTGGTTCTTCGGGGCTGGCGGAACCTTGGACCCTGTATCAGGGAAGTGCGTTTGGACGGACGAGCAAATGAGAATACCAGTCAAGAGGCTTCAGCACTATATCGATGCAGCGCACCAAGGGACGTTCGTTCCAGACAGAGAGAACGACGAGCTCACAATGGCCCTCGGGAATCCTGAGCACCCTGGACGGACACGAGGCACGCCAGGCTCCGTTCCGTGGAAGGCTGGTTTTCCGGACGCAGGCGGTTACAAATGCCAGGAGAGGAGGAAAAAAATGGAGCAGACCCAAATTCAGAAGCTGCATGAAAGGGTTCAAGCGCTAGAGGAACGAGACGTCGCACGCAGCAATCGACCTGCCGAAACTACCCCCGAAGCTACCCCGCCATCTCAGCGGAGAAGCAGCGTGGCTTCCACCGAGCTGCTTCAGCTGGAGCATGTCTTGACGGCTCCTGCTAGCTACCCCGTGGATGCTATCACGGAGTCTCAACATTGCCACCTTATGACGCAATGGGAGAACTTCAAAGTCAAGGCGGCTGTCGGCTTTGTTCGACCTCCTGAACCCGGCGCAACTTTTCACTGTCGTCCGATTCCAGAAGGATATGCTAGGGTGACGGTGGACGAAATAACGGAGGGATTTGAGGACCTCCAGCCTGACCACCCTACCGGTGAAGGGGAGACTCGGCTGGGTTCTGCTCTGAAGACTCCGTGCCTATGGCGGAAGGAGCTCATCAACCTTCCGAACTGGACGCATTCGGCAAGTAAGGGCACTCCGCCTCCTCCTCCGCCTCCTCCTCCGGCGAGTGATCAGGGCACTTAGCCTCCTTCTCCGGCACGTGGCGGCACTCCGCCTCCTCCTCCGGCGAGTGATCAGGGCACTCAGCCTCCTTCTCCAGCGCGTGGCGGCACTCTGCCTCCTTCTCCGCCTGCGCCGGCGCGCCCGAGCAGCCAGCCTCCTCCTTCTCCACCTCGTTAGCAAGGGCGGAAGAGACCCGCCGCCGCTCCGGCTGCTCCGGCGCGTCGTAGTCCTTCTCCTCCGCCTCATAAGCAAGCAAAGAAGATAGTCGCAGCCGCTCTGTCTGCTCTGCCGGCGTCTAGCAGTACAGCCAGAGGCGGGAGGCAATACAGATTCGGTCCTTCTCTGAAGACTCCAGAGAAGTTACCATACGAGAGGACCGAGGAGGAAACCACGAAGATCATGCGAGCCGAAGTGACGAACTTCTTTCAAGGGGTGAAAGCAAAGAAACATCCACCTCCGGAGGAGAAGGTAGATCCGGTGAAAGCAAAGCGCACTCTGGCTGCCCTGACAAAACCACCAAAGTCTCCGCCGAAAGGCAACTATGAGCGCATTATTGCAAAGACATTTGTCGAAGCGGAGCGGTCGAGAAGTACTGTCAGTGATCAAAGGTTAAAAGAATGACGAGCTGGGAAAAAATTGCCCAGCTCGGCGAACAAGCGAACCAATCGTGGCCCCCGCTCAAGGTGTCTAGCGACATCGTCGCTAATGATCCGAGGATGGTGCCCGGTTATAGCAATCTTGGAGATTACCTGCCCGACGATGTACATTATGATTTCTTGGAGGTGGACGAACACAAATACCATTACGGGAAGCCTCTCGTCAAAAATGAAAGATCTCTAGCAACGATGATGCGAAGATTAAATGATTGGTACATGAAAACCTGCGTAGAGTCTGGGGGGAGGGATACTTTGACGCTGAGAGTTAAAGAGGAGCATGACCTCGTTGGAATTGAATTGTTGAATGTTCCATTTGAGGAGTTCTTCCAGTTTTTCAATCAAAAGGCCCTCGATAAATCAACGGTCACTTGCTACTGTCTGTAAGTAGTACTACTTCTGTCATTAAGTCTCTCTATATAGGTCAGCTCTTTCATTGCATGTATTTATAATTATCCTCACTATATTATGCAGATTGAAGATCGCCGAATTGAACAAAAGAAAAATCGGTGATATTGGATTCATTAACACAAATCTCATAGATGCAACTGAGGTTAAATATCATGCCGAAAATACCGAGGCCAACTTGCTACGATCGTTGGCAATAAATGAAAACAAAGATATAATACTCTTTCCTTACAACTTCAAGTGAGTGTTACTGTCTTGTGCATATTCGGTTTCCCTTATTAGTCCAGGTTATGGTAATGTAATTGATGACTTATGCATGCGTGCGCAGCTTCCACTATATTCTCCTAGAGATTAAGCTTGAGCAGGGAGTAGTAATCGTCTTAGACTCGAGACGAAAAGATCCCCAGGACTATGCGGACATGACTCAAATGCTCGAGAAGTAAGTTAAATCGATCATTATCCACCATATCAGCAACTTTGTTCATTTCCTGATATCAAATAATTGTTTTTTTTGTCTGGCAGGGTTTGGAGAAAATTCACCAAAAAAGCTCCGGGACTGCCGAAGAAGCTGCAATTTAGACACCCGAAAGTAAGTACTATAGTAGCATGTTCCGCGCATCTCCTAGTGATTCAAGCGCTAGTTTCATCAATACCATTTAGCACGCTTGCTTATCAGTTTGATTGACCTCTATTTCTTGTAAAGTGGTTGTGGCAGGAACAAGGAAATGATTTCTGTGGATACTACGTTTGCGAGTCCATCCGCCACACGACCTGTGAGCGGGGCTACTCTGACGAACAATATGAAGTGCGTAAGCAATAATATTCACAATTTTATTTTATTACCATCATTTGTGTTGAGTTTCATTTATTCATATATATATATATATATATATATATATATATATATATATATATATATATATATATATATGTATTGACCCCCTTCTTCAAATTAGATCTTTCGGATGCGGGATGAACTCCTAGCACCAGATCGTATGCGAGCAATTCAAGAGAAATTGGCGGCATTCTTCCTTGACCACGTGATCGCTGAAAACGGAGAATACTATGTGGACCCTGTGTTCATATATAATTAGGAGATTATATTGTAAGAGATAATTATTGTATATATGTAGCCGGTAGTGTCGGATAGATATACGAGAACTTGTTGTTCGACCAATCTCTCGGAGAAGGAGAGGTGGTCGATATTACTTCTCTCTGTATGCATATGTTCATGACGATCTTCTGTTTCCTTCATTTGCTTACTAGCTAGCGTGTCTAGTCCTTTCTATACGTATATAGTACGTAGCGTCAACCAAGCACGGAGATAAGAGAGGACACTTCTCTCTATTAATTAGCTAGCTAACACAATATATGAAACACCTAAATTAACCCCCAAAAACCGCCAACCCCCCCCCCCCCCCCTTTCAAAAAAAACAAAAACCCCATCCCCTGAAATGCTGACGCGTGGATGCCTATTGGTCCCGGTTAGTGCCATCAACCGGGACCCGGGACCAAAGGCCCTCCTGCCTGGGTTCGCCGCACCGGCCACGTAGAGGCCCATCTGTCCCGGTTAGTGTAAGAACCGGGACTAAAAGGCTAGGGCATTAGTAACGACCCTTTAGTCCCGATTCAAAAACAGAGACAAAAGGCCCTTACCAACCGGGACAGATGACCCTTTTTCTACTAGTGTAGGGTTTGGCCTAGGTTTCTGGTTGGCGCTTGCAAGAAGATGGCGTCATAGATGGCGTGGAATGATATCTTCTCGTCTTCTCCATGTTTCGGCGATGTTGACTGGCATCGGCCGAGACAGTGTGGAATTTTGGATACAACCAAATCTTGGCCCCTCTTTTCTACGCTCCCTTAGGTGATTGTGAACTTTGCTGTCATTCGGCCGAGTGGATGACGACGGTTTGTATTTTGGTCTTCAAACTCCTTCCCCGTCCGAGGATGCGTGACCAGGTTCGGCCTCGTTGGCATGCTAATGAGGTAAGGGTCTCTCCGGTTCTGGTTTGGTCGGCTCTAGGACGGATCTCCAGCACCCTTCATCGCTTTTTTCTTGGTGACGACGATCTGATCCGCGGTTCTTTGTGGTCAGCTTCTTCTAGACCCGATTGGACTTCCCCACTAATGCATCAAGAACGTTACGCTAGCTCTGAGGGACTCCCAAGATGCTAGGAGGTACACAATTTTAGTATATATTGCCTTGGCCTTCTAGTGAAAATAATAATTAAAAAATAATGTTGTTGCAAGTGTTATTTTATTTTTTTCGGAATAAAAACTTTTATGATACATTGTTTTACGTGCTTAGTTGGACAATTCTAATCCCAATCTTCCACTGGGCGCATGTGGATAGGGTGTCGACACCGGGCGCGCGGGGCGGTAGAGGAAACATCAAACGCGTGAAAGCCGAGAGGAAGCATCGTTCGGGTCCTACACGGCTACACGGGAGTCGCCCTCCTCAGGTTCCCATCAGCGCATCGCCTTTCCGATTCTTCTTCAAAGTAATAAAGCCGAGGTGATAGTGTTGGTTGGGGAAGACCGGAAGGTAGCTAGCTAGTCGGTCGTCGCATTGTGTTCTAGCTGTACTATATATGTACTACTCCATATACTGATATCGACACCACATCACACGGGCTAGGCTGCTCCGAAAACAAAACAACCAGTCCAGCTAAGTTGTGCAACTGTTCACTCAGATGCACAATGAAGTACTCCCTCTAAAAACTTTTATAAGACGTTTTATGTCACTAACCTATAACGTTTTTTTAAACGTCTCGTAAAAGTGACATAAAACGTCTTATAAATACAAGTTTATAGAGGAAGTAATTGTGATATTATTATTAAGCTTGACCTTTGGACTTTAATAACACCTTTCGAAGAACCTCTCCGTCAATCTAGTCGGGGCAGATTGATGTCCAGGTTGCCCTAGGGCGCATTTGGTTACCTACACAGGTTTTTGCCACTTTGCATATTTGTCCCAGTTGGGCCTGACTGAGCATATGCAGGCAAAAAACCAACATCTACATGTTGATTAGTTACATGCATCCCCTCTAACCTGCATGCGCTAAAACGGAAAGCTTGTTGTTTGGTTGCGGACTTGTTCGAGGGGAAACACAAGTCCGGTTATTTGGTTACATCCAGGACAGTTGTGTGGTAACCTCCTCCTCAATGTGGTGAGGTTATCAAAGGCACACATGAACTACTAACGACTGAACTCGTAGCAACCGAACAATCTTAGGCACAAAAACAGATCTTAACCACGCAGAACAAGTTTTAAACCAACATAGTACGATAAGTTTTAAACGAAACCCAAGTCTTAAAGCAAGAACCAACAAGGAACGGGCAGCAGGAGGCAACAGGAGCTCAGGCGGTCGCGGTGAAGGCGTTGCCGTGCTCTTTGCACTTGGTGACCACCTCCATGCCCTCGTCGTCGAAGACGATCACCTTCATCATGTCGGGGGTCAGCAGCTTGAATATCAGCATGTACCCGATCATGATCTGGTGAACGGCGACGAAGGTGGCCCAACCCTGATCAAGGGTGACCCTGCCGTTGATCACCCTCACCGTCACCCTCCATGCGCAGTCGATGTTCATCTTCAGCTTGAATTCTGTAGGGATGGCGGGGAAGTACTTTGTGATGTCCAGCGGCAATGGCAGACTCTCCAGCTTTGGAGCAAGGATAACCTTGCATAAATGGTTTGGTCCTGACTCCTGATGGTAGCGGTCATAGTTCCTTCACTTGGGGCTTGGCTGCTCCTGCACTTGCACTTCGACCAATGGAGGCACCACCTCCTTGCCCTTCTCCAATGGTGGGACCACCTCCTTGCCCTTGTCCATCTGCATTATGAACAACATGCAGTTCAATGGTCAGCATTCATTCATATCAGCCTAAGGCTCCTATATTAAGTTATTAACCCACCCCACTAACCCAGCACCGCACTCAAACCCCCTCTGTTTCACCACCTCCCGCTCGCCATGAACTCCAACCCCAACCCTTTCCCCTGGGGCATTGGATGGAGGCCTTTCTTCCTTGGGTGCTCGCTCGATGACCGCAAGAAGTCCGAGCACACCATGGAAGTGTGCTCGAAGTTCAGCAACATCGATGACATGCACAAGGAGACCGATGCTGTGATGAAGAAGGCAACGCCGGACGAGTTGAAGACGCTCATTTCGGACCCAGCCAGGGGCGATGTCAGTGGACATCCTGCGTTGGGCATGGATCTGGCAGACCCCGACGACGCTAGACAGCTGGCAAGATGGGCCAAGTACAGTCAGTACAAGGCGCCTCATGACTAGCGTGACATGGCGTACTGGAGTAGCATGTTCGGGTCGCCGGAGGCCGACAACGACGAGGTGCAGATGCTGTCCAGGGCGCCGGCGGTAGGGCAAGACCCATCGTTCTTGACGAAGACGGTGAGGAAGAAAAGAAGATGGCTACCCCCCCCCCCCCTCTCCGCCGCTCAACGCGACTTCAGGGTCGCCGCGGCTAGACAAGAAAGTTTTACCCCAATCCCCACCCCCAATGTAATCGAAAAATAACCTATGAACCATAATAGCCGTCGACGCAGAATCGATTGATGGCAATCCTCCACCCCCGATGTGTTCAGTCCCCTCCATAACTCTTCAATCACGTGCTCTAATCTAATCTAACCCGAGTTGAAAGCAGTGAATAAACAGAGAGGACAAGGTCTTACCGCCATGGCCGATGCACTCCAATGGAGGTATGCAGTCGCTCCGGTGGTTGCTGCCGCCGTCTTGGATCGATTCGCACTGGAGCTCAGGTGGTCACTGCCGTCCGCCGCCAGTGTGAGTGGGGAAGAGGGGAGAGAGCGGTGAGGAAGGAAGGTGAGGGTAATTTATGACGACGCATCTGGAAACAACGCGATGTCTCGGGACCGCACCCACACGTGCAATCGCCCACGCCCAAGTGCCTAGCGTTGCACCGCGCGGGCCTGGCTCATAAAAACGGCCGATTTGAGCGTTCCTCTTGATGCATGCCCAGGGGTGCTTTAATCTTCGTACTATGCAGGGCCAACAGTGAACGCTGGTAACCAAACGGGCCATTTTCTTCCCTCACAGGCCTGGCTGCCTACCAAACGCGCCCCTAGTAACGTAGCAGTCAGGTATGGGCACGGCCATGGCATTTCTGTTTCTCCAAAAAAGAATGACCAAGCTAGTAGCATGGCTGTGAACCATAATTCAAAAACCGTGCCCAGGCTCATATGTTCCTGGTGAACAGTAAATTTAAAATAAATAGTAAAAAAATTAAACAAATCTGAATTTTTACACATGAAAGTTCAGAGAATTGTCTAGATGCGTGCCAAATTTTAAAGTGTTTGGACATTTGAGATGGTCGTGGCAAAAAAATCCGGTTTGCACACTGCATTGTTTTAATGTTTTTTCTTTGACAAGTCAACTTTGTTACTTTTACCACGAGCTCTTCGAATGCCCAACCACCTTGAAATTTGGCACACACACCTAGAAGATTCTCTCAACTTTGATGTGTAAGAATTTCAGAATATTTTTTTCTTTTTGCTATTTTCTGATTTTACTGTTCATTGACAGGTGCAACTGAGTCCGGGTGCAAAAATGCTGCACCTGGCTGTCAAGTACTACTATAGTACTAGCAAATTGAACGTCCATTGCAATGGATCCAAAATGAAAAAAAAACTCTTTACATTCTGAAATATAAGATGTCTTAACAATTTTCTAAATCGCATGTATATGGACACGTTTAGTGTGTTTGTTCACTCATTTTAGTTTTATGTAGTCTATATTAAAATATCTAAAATACCTTATAATTAAGAACAGATGTGATATATATATATATATACTTCTTTAGAAAATATATTTGGTTGTATCCAAAATCTATTTCTCTTATTTATTTATATTAGATGAAGTGGGGGATGGATGGAGCTGGTTTGGAGAGACTAAGGGGTTTTGTGCATATGTGAAAGTGGCAGGGGGTCTTTTGGCAAAATACCATAACATACCTTGTATGTGGTGTATGTCGATCGCATGATTAGAAACATCAAATCACGGACACATCATAGTCATCAACTAGGGGGTGGCCATTTTGGCTTTGCGTTGCATATGCTCTTGAATGCACAGTAAATTCAAAAAAAATAGTAAATGAAATTTAGAAATTATGACTTTTTTCGTGCAGATGTTCTTGTTAGTTTAAAAAGCGTGCTTAACAAAATTACATGCAAAACGGGATAGCAGTTCTCCGTTGATGAAAACAAAATAAGTGGAACATTTGGCATTCGGCTTTCTTTTTTGCACAGGTCATAATACTTAAGCTTTCTTCCTAAAAAAGGGAAACACTAACGCCCATATATGTGGGCGTTTGCATCTCGCCCACACGCATGAATCGTCGTTCATATAATTTCGCACCAATCCTGACACGGTGAGGCAGTTTTTGTGTGGCACGTAAGACAAGGCCGGTGTGTGGAGTATTTGCCAGTTCGCCCACACGCTGTTTCTCCCTCGACGAGACCGGTTGCGAGTCCGGGCGTGCGGTGGAACTGCCGTCGCGCCCGCACGCCGCGCACGGCTTCTGTTCCTCGTCTTCCACGGCTGCCCATTTTCCCACTCTCCCACACCCAAGTTGTCATTTGTCGTGTTTTTTGCAGGGTGCATGGCAACTACCCTATTTGTGATTGTAAGTAGATGGCAACTCTCTCTTTTTACCCGAACATGTTAT
This sequence comes from Triticum aestivum, assembly GCF_018294505.1. Classification (NCBI taxonomy): domain Eukaryota; kingdom Viridiplantae; phylum Streptophyta; class Magnoliopsida; order Poales; family Poaceae; genus Triticum; species Triticum aestivum. The sequence goes on from NC_057799.1 coordinate 603,090,809, forward strand.
TGTTGCCACATCTATTTTGTAGCGCTACATGGCAATTGTCTAGTGTTAGTAGGTGGCAACTCCTAAAGATACCACCGTCGCGCACATGCCCGTCTCCTCTCCCACACACCAAAAGCTATCAGTTGTCATGTGTTTTTGAAGGGTACATGGCAACTGCTCTAGTGTGCTTGTAAGTAGATGGCAACTCTCTTTTTATCCGAACATGTTTTTTTGCCATGTCTTTTTGTAGTGCTACATGGCAACTGTGTAGTGTTAGTAGGTGGCAACTCCTAAAGTTTTCAAATCATGACAACTGTACTAGACCAGACCATACATGGCAACAGCTGCAGTTGTCCAAAAATGACATCTGGCACTTGACCTGAGATGGCAACTACAGTTGAGCAACCATGGCAACTGTAATTGTCAGACATGGCAACTGTAGTTCAGCAACATGGCAACTGTAGTTCAGCAACATGGCAACTGTAGTTCAGCAACATAGCAACTGAGTTAAACGAACATGGAAGTGGGTCCGGACCATGGCAATCGCGGGGGACCCGTGGTGACTGCCACGCGGGGCGTGTGGCTCGCAGGCGGGGAGGGGCGACGGCCGAGACGGGTCGTGCGGGCCGCGTGGTCGCTCGCCCGGACGCGCGGGCGATCGCGCCGCACGCCAAACGTGCTGGCTGTGGCGGGGTGCGCCAGGACGTGCTCGTGCGGGCGGGCCTGTGTCAATGCCACACGGGGCGTGCGGCACATACCCTCTAGATGCCACACGTGTGGCAGTTATCGTCGTCCAAAAAACGAAAACATTAACAAATCTATTTGTTCTTTTTCAATTTGTTTTGACATTTGCAAAAACATTGTTGGTGCGCAAATGCATATGCTCCCAAGAGTTGGATTGCATTTCCGCCAACTAGTCTTTTGTATTGCAGTCAAGATATTTGTCTACTCTCGCCGGAAGGTGCGAGCGACAGGATTGAAATTTACCGTGTGTCAACAAATGCAGCTCAGTATATATGTGGCGCTCGTCTCTTCCGTGTGGTCGACAAGACCAGCTCAGTGTGTGTGGCGCTAAGTATGCAGGTCAATGTCTCCGGCCGGCTGGTCAATGTTCTCCGAGGCCTCCAAAGTCTTCACTTCGCTTTCGAGAACGACATGTATGGTATTCTCTGCGTCGCCCTGACAGCACGAGTGCGATTGCATGCAAGTGGTGTGTACGAATGCAATATGAGCCGTTGCAATTTAATTGCCCATTTTTATCCGCAATATATATGAAGAAAGGTCGTACACTTTATGTCTGTCTTTGGAAAAGATGGCCGCCGCCGAAGTACAACTAGCCAGCAACTGTCCCAGATTCGAACGTTTTGCTGGCCTCTCTTTAGTTATCTCTTTTGAACTCACCAGCTCCACGCAGCATCTTTTGCGATCTTTGCGTCAGCACACATGGGTAGTGGATTTTGCTCGGCAGCCAAGGGCATCTTCTTGCGGAAATGCATGACTTCGGGGATGCTTGCATATGGTATAGCCACAGACCAATGGGATTCTTGCATATGACCTACTTTGTGTTTTATATTTGAATTGTAGTATTTACATTTGAATTGTTGTTGCACTGTATCATTTACCTTTGAATTATTTAATGTCAAGTGCAGACTTGAGCTGCAGAAGAAAAAAAGAGTAGAAGGGACGAACAAGTAGGGGGGGATTGCAAGACACCGTTGGATATCCTCGCAGTCCGCATACACATTCGAACGTGTCTGCCGACAGGTAGAGGGTATCCCCTTGAGAGTATACTTGATCCAAAGGCTAGATTCACAAAGGGCGCTCCCCGAGTGGAGCCCCTGCGCTCCCGTCGCCCCCTGAGGCGACAGAGCGCTGCCACCCCTCTCCCTCGTCTCGGTCCCTCCCTCCCCCATCGCCACCGTCGGACGAAAGCCCAGGTGGAGCCGGCGGTGGCAGACTTCTCTTCCCCGCACGTTTGGAGACGGAGTCGGGGCTCTCTCCCTCCTGGCGACGGTGCTCCCAGGGCGGCAGCAGCTCGGCGCAGGTCTGGTGGTGGAGTTGTGGTGGCGCGCTCGGTTTGCTGTGGGGCGGCATAGAGCTGCAAGGCGGCGCCGGTTGCGCACCTTGACACATATCTAGGCTCTATGGGGCCCATCTGTGATCATGACGAGCGGGCCAGCCCTGTGCGGCACATTCTGCAGATGGCAGTGGTGTAGCTCGTGGAGGAGTGCAACGACGACGGCGACCTGCCTGTCACTGCATGGCGGCGGACATTACGGGCTTGATCTGGGCCCGGTCGTACCCGCTTGGGAGTGGTGTGCCTCCGCGGGAGGGGGGATTTACGGGCCCGTTGTGCCCGACCGAACCTAAGTGCAAGTGGTGTGCCCTGCAGCCGCGGCCGGTCAACTACCGCCTTTGGTGGTGGCTGCAGTTCCCTCCCGCGAGGCTGCGGTCCTGCTCACCCTGATTCAAGCTACTCCTTGCCTCCGTCTTGCAGACCTCGTGATGGTAGCTTCGGTGAGATAACGATGGCGGCTGCGTGACCGTAGTGGCGCATGTTGTTGAGTGGCGAGTCTGGTGATATTGAGGCCTCATCCTCGCGGGGCTCCCTGTGCAATGGATCGACTAGGGGTTGTGGATATGGTTCTTTCGGGAGAAATCCTTGTCGGCTCACCCAACACCGACAGGGTGCCGCCTTCGGGTGGCATCATTCCTTCCTGTGTGTATCCTGCATCCTCCCTCTTTGTGCCGGGGAAAACCCTAGGACCAGTGTGCTTGTTCGGATAGCAATGTTTGCCTTCCTTCTTGAAGGTGCTGCTTGGTACTCGATGTTTCAGTGCTAGGAGCGTGGTGGTACTTCTTTGGAGGGTGCAACAGTTGCGGGTCACCGTCGCTTAGTCAATCTGCCTCTGTCTCCATTTTCTTTCTTTTGGGTGTGTGTTTGCTGCTGCCCCAGCATTTCTTTCGTTTCGAGACTCTTGTTGGTTGTATCGGGTGTTTGCTATAATAATATAGCGGGCCAAAAGGCTGTTTCGAGAGGTTATCCCCTTAAGGGAATGGGTTTCTTTCCTTCTCTGATGTGGTTTATGCAATTACGCCATTCGTCCCGATTTATTAGGCCTCCTTATATTTTGGGTAAACTTTGGCCATCTATTTGAGTAAAAAAATGTATAAAGTATGTTGTTGGATTTATATTTGAAAGAGAGTTTTCCATGGTATAATTTTGTGATCTATAACTTATATCTTTTTAGTTAAATTTGTGGTTAAAATTTAGCTGAAAATAAGAGGGGCCTAATAAACCTAGACGGTGGGGGTATGCTAATATCTCTAAAGGCGAGTCCACCGTGGGTCTTCCATCACATGAGGGTTAACCACTCAAAATGAAAAAGAACATAAAACGGAGCCATATATACAAAAATTCGAAGGGGAGCGTGGGTGCGGGGGCACACACCTGCAGATGCTTTGCCAGCCGTTGGTCTGCTCCGTGATTCGAACATATGTTTTGGCAGAAATTGGTTGTAAAATGGATGCAAATACTTTAACATCTCAATACGAGGCATTATACATGTTTATTTTGTATAAATATTTCAGTGAACCGTTGTTGTTCATCTTTCTACCCGTGTGTATCCTGCATCCTCCGTTCTGTTCGACTAGTCCACTTCACTGCTCACCTTCGTCTTCCTTGGGACCAGTTCTATTTCACTCTCAGGTTCCAGCACACTTTCATCGTCTTCTTTCTCTATTTCATTTCCTTTTGTGGAATTAATTTCGTTTGAACTCATTAGTTATAGGTTGAACAGGATTTTTTTGGGCATGCTTAAAATGATTCCAATTTTTGCAAATATGTGGGCATGTTCATGGTAGGCATCCATGCAAGCTTTGAGCGAATTCCGTCACCGTATGCAAGTTGTGTCACGTTCGGCCATTTATTGGGTTTTTTCACCGAGAAAACTTCAGAAAATGCAAAACTTGTCGAAAAGCCAAACAACTTGGCATGATGCCTTGAATTAGTGATACAGGGCGATGAAAAAATTGGGGACATTTAAAGGATGCCGAGAAACAATGTGCTCTCAGACGAAGCCTTCTAGCCTACACAGATTACTCTCCGTTGAGCATGGTCTAGGTTTGGACATTCTTGAAATGACGGCAACTTCTTCAAAAAGGTGGGCAAACCCAAGGTAGGTATCCATGCTTGGTTTGAACGACTTTTGACATCGTATGCAAGTTACCACACGTCCGGCCATTTATCGGCCTTTTATAACCGAGAAAACTCCAGAAAATGCAAAACTTGTCGAAAACCGAAACAACTTGGCACAGTGTTTTGAATTGGTCATACAAGCCATGAAAACAAATTGTGGTCACTTAAGGCATGTCAAGAAACAAGGTGCTCCCAAACGGACCCTTCTGGCTTACCCGAACAGTCTCGGTTGAACATGGTATTATTTTTGGAAATCTCAGGACTGGTCCAAACTTTTGCAAGCAGGTGGACTTGCCCGTGGTAGTCATACATGTCAAGTTTGAATGATTTCCTACACCATATACAAGTTGTGAGACGCCGACCATTTATCATCATTTTTTTACCGAGAAAACTACAGAAAATACAAAATTTGTCGTAAACCAAAGCAACTTGTCATGGTACCTTAAATTCTTCATACAAGCCTCTAGAAAAAAATTGAGGCCATTTCAAGAATGTCAAAAAATAATGTGCTCTCACACGGAGCCTTCTGGCCTTGAACATGGTGTTTCTTTTCTACACAAATACAAAAAATATTCAGGGAAGTTAAAAAAATGGTTTCAATTTTCTTTTCATATTTTCCTTTTTTAACTCCAAATTTGTTAGTGTTTTTTTAAAAGATGTTCAAAATTTTGTATCTTATTTTTTTAAAATGTTCGTGTTTTGACATCTAGTCAATTTTGAAAGGCACAGACATTTTTTTAAAATTGTTGTACAATCTTTTAAAATGCAAATATTTGTTTTTTATGATTAAAATTAAAAATGCAAACATTTTTAAAATTTTGGACAAACTTTTTATAACGGCGATCATTTTTTAAAAGAAAAGAGAAAAAAGGAAAACAAAACAATGAAAAAGAAATAGAAAAATAATAAAATGAAAAATAAATAGTTGGAAAAAGACCGGTTTGCTACAGTAAGTCAGTCGTTGAGGGATAGTTCTTGTAGTCTGCTCTTTTATAGTTAGACATTGAAACTTATCAGCTCATGTGCCTAGCGATGAGCGGTGAGCAGTGTGAGTTACATGGTTCGATCCATTGCAGTGTCATTTCTATTTTAATAAAAAAATCTCTGTTTTCGTGTGCGATAATAGGCTGACCTAGTTCACCATATATTAAGAAAATGTTTAGTGTGTATTTTAAATTACTTTTGTTAAAAATGTTCAGATTTTGAAATTTGTTCACATTTTTAAAAATGTTCACATTTAAGAAAAGAATATTCAAAATTTGTTTACAATTTCGAAACATTGTTCACATTCTCAAGAAAATTTGTCCATATTTGTTTAATGTTGAAAAACTAAAAACATGAAACTACCGCTTTAATTAGTACTTTAAATTTAGCACTGCCTTCATGCCGTTCACACCCGCTAGCTTGGCTGGCTAGCGTCCCTAGCAATGCATGCGGGAGGTTGGAGTACGACTCCCATCGCATGGGCTTTTATATACTTCCTCCGTTCCTAAATATAAGTTTTTGTAGAGGTTTCACTAGAAACCACATACGGATGTATATATATACATTTTAAGTATAGATTTATTCATTTTGCTTTGTATGTAGTCCATCTAGTGGAATCTCTATAAAAACTTATATTTAGGAACGGAGGGAGTATTTTTCATGAATGCGGCGAATTGGGTCGGGCCGTTCGCTCCTCACCTTTAGCAAAAACTGGACTATATTACATACACATATTAATCCGTATACGTCGGATGACCCATCATACATATACATATGTAATACGTATAATTTGTCAAAAATCTATATTGCCTTTTATACGTCTTGTCAGGGGATCATCACTACTGGTCTATACTTGTGGTTTGGATTTGGTTTCATCCTTTTTTGTAGATAGAAAACTCATTCCCATGTTAGCTTGGATTTGGATCTTGGTCTTGGTTCTTCGGTCAAAGTCAATAATATAATCGTTTCATTTGGCGGATCTGGTATCATTTATATGAAGAATTTCTTTTCAATACTTTAATTTGAGAGCCTTGTCAAAGTTGACGAGATAATGTCGACATTCCTTGTGAGAACTCACACTTTCCACACCTTTCAAACTCTCGGTGCAAAACCTACACTATTGGTTTTCTTTAGATGCCTACGCTACGGTTGCCATTACCAGTTTGGGAGATAAAGCATATGCACGAAGATTATGTCGTTTCAACATCGACGATCAAATATATCTGCGTATATCCTGAACTCATATGTCATGGAACAAAACTGTTTCATGTTGTAGGCTTCCGGCTAGGCCCATTTGGCGAGCATGGACATGAGGCCAGCACCGACCAGCATGGAGACGTTGATGCCGAGCTGCAGCTTCCCCCTACTCTGCACCTTGGGGTTCATGAAGTCCTCGGCGAGGAGGTCGACGAGGGCCATGTAGACGAGGATCCCCGCTGCCACGGAGTTGAGGCTGCCCTCCACCACCAGCGCCGTCGGGCTGTTCTCGTTGTACACCCGCGATATGCCAAAGCCGACGGCGATGCCCACGGGCGTTGTCAGGCAGAAGAAGAGGATCATGGTCACGATGGACCTAGCCTTGAACTTTGCCTGCATCATTGTCACAAACTAATCAGGACTAAATTCAGTTGTATGGGGTTATATGCAGAATGGTGCTAATAGTCATGGTCTTGTGAGGATATTCTTGGTTAAAAAGAGTGGGTCAAAACTAGGAGGAGATTCGCCCGCAAAAAAAGAAAGAAAAGAAAAACTAGGAGGAGATTCCCTTGGATTTGTTAAAGTGGATCACTTTTTTTTTGTCGAACATCTCATGTTATATGTAGACTGTAGTTACGTAGTTACTGATTCATTTGCTTTATTCTCCAGGCCACCCGAAGTGCTCTGCTGCACTTTCTTCTCTCTCGTTATTGCTAGACATCGTTGTCGAAAAGAAAGACTAGCACACATATATTCTCTAGATATGTATATGTGGTTCTTTAGAACTTTACACGGAGAAGTATCATAGAATTCTCCCCTTTCCGAAGCAGAAGTCCTATTGTTTATTTAGATGGGCGTTACCACTTCTGATGGAGACCACACATACAAAGTTCCAGTTAGGCATGTATATCCATCATTTCATTTCAAAAAGTTCCTACATGGAAAGACTCGTATTGTTTTGTTTTTTCCGGAAAAATGACAGGCAAGTCAAGTAGTGGTTTGCATAACATGCACTCCACAAGTGACTGGTCAAACATGCTTGGTTTTGATCAACATATATAATTTGGTATTACCAGCAAAAAAATCTCTATGCATGAATGCTCCTGTTGTACTTGTAATAATAACTTTTGAAAAATTGTGACAAAGCCCATAACGTCTATGGTTATACCTGAACTATGCAGCCACCAAGGCCCATTCCCTCGAACATCTGGTGGAAGCTCAAGGCGACCACGAGAGGTTTGATTGTATCCGGGTCCTGAGAGGCGCCGAGGGAGATGCCGATGATCACCGAGTGCACCACAATACCCAACTCGAGTACCTATAGACCATCATTATTGTTATAAAAGGTTAAAAACCGGATATTTATTCTTTCAAACAAAACTTTCTGTGCGTCCATGGTAGATGCGGGCAAGGTTAAAAAAAGATGACGGGATTGGTCCGGTTAAATTTAGGGAGCACCTACTGACTGAAAAGCCGATTAGTGTTAGTCGATTAGCTCTAGCCGTTAGATTGAAAACGGATGGCCAAATCATTATCCTCTTCCTATAGAGGAAAACAATATTTCTCACACCAATCAAACTGACGGCAAATATTTCCTCTTTCTCTTTTTCCTAGAACTAATTATCATTATAAGTGTTGTTAAATCTCAGTCGATTGAGACTTGGTTATGTCTCTGTCGATGATATATTCGTGAGATCATGCATGAAGACTCATGCATTTAAAAAAAAACTTATTCATTCTCATATGTCATGTCACCCAATTGAGACTTTGTTAAGTTCTACTCTGACTGAAATCTAGCCACACTCATATTTCTCACAAACTAGTTCGTGCTTCCATCGGAAAAAAAAGTCCGTGGGTAATATTTTGTCAGCAAATAGATCACCATTTATAGGTTTTTTTGCCAATCAAACTGCAACGAACTTTAACTATAAACTGTCAAGTTCGAGTCGTACCAACCTGAGAGATTACGCGATGCCGGATCGTGTCTTTTTCGTCCTCGGCGCCGCCAACAGCCGCAACGAGCGCCGCCGACCCGTGGGCGTGGCCATGGGTGGCGTGCGTGTGCACGTGTACGTCGTGCTCCCCACCGTCGTGACGGCGCGCTCCTTCGATGGCGGCGGCAGCGGCCTGTTTCTCCTCGTCCACAACGGCGGCGCTGCTGCTTATCGCCCCGTGGCCGTGCGCTCCGTCCTTGTTCAGGTGGGCGCGCGTGAAGTACCCCGTGGCGACAGTGTCGACGACGAGCGTGCCGATGGCGCCGACCATGGCTCCTAACCCGGCGAACGGGAAGTCCTTCCACGGCCCGTCGGAAGGCAGGCAGTCCGACGTGAGGTTCTCGAACGCGTCGGGAAGGATGTGGATGAACCCCGTCGCCAGGATGACCCCCGCCGCGAACGCCTTGACCAGGAAGAAGACGTCGCCCTCGGGCCGGAGCGCGGGCACCCGCCGCCCCAGCACGGGCAGGGAGCAGCCCAGCGCCCCGCAGACCAGGATGGAGAAGAAGGCCGCGATTTTGAGAGGCTTTGCCCGCGCGCGGTCCTGCGCCGCCGACTCCGGCGACCCGCAGTCGTCATCGCCCCGCACGGCGGCCACCAAGAGCAGCGCCACGACGGCGGCGAGGAGGATGGCGGCGCTCGATATCGGCTTCATGTCTAGACTTAGACTATCGTGATGCACTTGAGAGGGCGACGACGCGAGGGAGATCAGGAACTGGGTGAGCTTCTTGGCAGCTTAGCGACGCTGGCTGCCGGGTTTATATATAGATGGATGGAGGAAACAGCTCTGCTGCAGACATCATGTCGCTGTTAATTAGGGTTTATAGAGTCAATTACCTGCGGAATTAGGCGATCCCTTCAGTTGAAAACGACTATGTGTCGCAAGGTGACGACATGCATGAGAATACACGGCGTAGCACAGGTTATCAGCAGCGTTGTAAGCGCGCTCGACATAACCAACGGATGATGTGTTAATTAGCGAATCAGATTGTCTTCCTGATTTATTTCGGTGTTTAGGGGGAAATTACTCACAATGACGACACTTTATCGTCCAATGAGGAGGCAATTTTGCTGGCACGCAACAACGTACTGCCTGCTGGCCTCGTAATTCTCCTATATATGGAGATAGCTAGCATAGTTGAAACTAAATGTAATCACCGTGATTGATTAATGAAAGTTCCTTTCCCACACAAAAATAATAATTGCTGGCATACAAGCGCGGTATGTAGTTGTCTGCCGTACGTGCGCGAGGGAAGACTCTCAAAAAAGTGTTCACGATCTAAAAAAACGTTTTTGCTACAACATATATAGATGTGCTCTAAGTATTGCACATCTAATTCCTATGTCATTGATATTAGTCGGAGATCCGTATGGCAATTTTTTTCGTTCTTTTCCTTTCCTTTTTTATATTTGATTGAGTCACTTATATGTGTAATAATTAGGCCACATCTAGATGTGCCCTATACATACCCTTTATAAAACATATATAAATTTTAAAAAAGTCCATAAAATTCAAAATTGATTGCAAATTGGAAAAAAAATATACATGAATTTTAAAATATGCTTGTGAATTAATGTTCGTGAATTTAAATATATTTGTGTATTTCAAACTGTTCATGATTTTTGTACATGTTCATGAATTTTAAAAAAGTGTTCATGGTTTTTTTACTATTCATTAGTTGAAAAATGGAAAAGGGAAAAAATTGTATATAAAAAAGAAGATAAATAAAGGAAATAAAAAATGGAAAACCCGATACAAAAATAGAAAAGGGAGGAAAAATGAAAATATGACATGGGGCCGTCTTAAACCTTCCCAAAACCGGGTGGAAGGTCCTGAGAAATAATGCGCTTAAATGAGGCGGCCCATTACCATAACAACACTCGTGAGGGTGCGCATTGTATAATGAAGTTATAACACTTAACTTAAGTTGTCCTCGCATAAGTTTTCCACGTAAGGATTGCCGGCGCTGGTTCCCCTTGTTTTCGGGTGCCTTCCGGTGCCGGCGAGCTGAGGGCAACTCGGGTTGGGCTTTCTGCGTGTGGTGTGTGTCGCCTTAGCTCTTACTAGGGTTCAGTCTAGGTTTTCAGTTGGCGTTGGTGAGAAGATGGCTTCATCAATGATGTGGAGTAATATTATCCCCGTTATCGTCGTTTCAGCGATGCTTATTCACATAAGTGAAGGCTGTCTAGAGCTTCGACCAAAGCCAAGTCGGGCCCTTTTTTCTATGTTACGTTTGGTGAGTCTGGGCTGCATAGCTCAATGGAGTGGATGGTGCCAATTCATACCTTGGTACTTCTGACTACTTCTTCGTTCGACGATGTGTGACCAGGTTTGGCCTCCTCAACAAGCTAATGCGGTCGGGTCTCTTCGGTTCTTGTTAGTTGGATTAGGGATGGTTCTTCAGCTCCATCATGTCTTTTTCTTCGCGACGACGATCTGATCCTTAGTTCGTTGTTGCCAGTTTCTTCTGGCTCCGACCGACGACTTCCTGGTCGATGCATCATCAACATTACAATGGCCCGAGGGGTTCCAAAAATGCTGGAAGTGGCATCGTTGCTCATTGCGTGTCGTCGCGGGTGCATGAGTGCTTTTGTAAAGAGGTTTTAGAAGAATTAGGCAATTTAAATATATGATGGTAGCCTTCTACTAAAAATAATAATTTAAAAACATTGTTGTTGCAAGTGTTATTTATTTTCCGGTGCATTCGCTCTGACTAGTAGTTTAGGTTAGGTTTTTTCAGCCAGCATAGGTGTGATGTTCCTGCGGATGGCGGTTTTTCTTATTCAAGTTTGTCTTTCGCACTCTGATCCACCTCAAGTTCGTTCGTCTGGAGTAGTCGACGAAGCTCCCAATGAGGCATCGAGATTATAGTTTCTCACCGTGCGTGCATGATGACGAGATTTGATGTCAGGTGTTTCAAATCTTGAAACTCAAAGGGTTCAATAGTGACAACTGCACTCCAATGCACTTTTTCTTAGGGGCACATGCACGAAGAGCTTTCATCGACAAATTCAAGCCGCTGCGGTAGGGAAGCGGCAACAACAGTGCGTTTGTGACTCGTTCTGATGGTCATAGTAGTTGTCGCGTGGTCCATAATCGCAATATAATTTTCATTATGGTTGTGGCGACTTGTACTTCCAGTGAATTGTTTTACACTAATATAATAGATCTAAATCCTTTTCATAAAAAAAGACTACAAGGTAGTTACATGTGCTTTTTTTGGGGAAAATAAATAAATAAACGTTACGGGTCATTGTTTTCCTGTACTTAAATGCACACAAACCGGGCTCAAAAGGAAAAAGGAAAAAAGAAAAGTCCCAGCCGGCCTCTGGTCGAATGTCGATAGAGTGTCGACACTGTGAGCGCGGCGGAAGAGGAAACAGCAAACGGCAAACCCGTGGGAAGCGCTTCGTTTCGGGTCCTAAACGGCGGGCGACCGCTCCAGTTGCCATCACCTTTCGGGTTCTTGTTCCAAAGTGAGCCGAGGCGAAAGTATTGGTTGGGGAGGATAGCAAGCTACTCGATCGCTGCATTGCGCTCTAGCTGTAGACGTACCATATACTGATATTATACGCTGCATTGCTGAATGACAACTTCATTAGCATACTATACTACTTATTGTCCAGCTTGGTTGGGGAAGAACCTCTCCATCAACCTAGACGGGGCAGATCGATGTCCAGCTTTGCCACACGATGCTAAACCTAGTCGTTACAGCAGCCAGGTATGAACACGGCCATGGCATTCCTGCTTCACCAAAAAGAAAAGAAAAATGACCAAGCTGCTCGGCTGTGGAGGTGCTACTATAGCATTCGTGATATGTCCACTCGCAGGATAGTGCGACTGAGAGCAACATGGTTGAAATTAACCGAGTGTGTCAACAAATGCAGCTCAGTGTGTGGCGCTCGTCTCTTCCCGTGTGGTCAACAGGCTGGAAGGTCAGCGTCTCCGGCCGGCTGCTCACCAAAGTCTTCACACTTCACTTTGCAGAACGACATGCATTCATGGTACTCCCTCCGTTCCTAAATATTTGTTGAAATATCTATAAAGACAAATATTTAGGAACGGAGGGAGTAATATTTTGCCTTCCCGCTCAAAAGAAAATGGTAATATTTTGCCTCGCGTGACACCACGAGTGCGATCGATTGCATGCAAGTGGTGTGCCGAATGCAATGTGAGTCGTTGCAGTTTGGCCGCCCATTTTTGTCCGCAGATATAAAGAAAGGTCATGCACTTTGTGCCTGTCTTTCGAAAAAATAGTTGCCGTCGAAGTACAACGCGGAGCAACCGTCCTAGATTCGAACGTCTTGTTGGCCTCTCCTTGGCGATCTCTTTTGCACTCACCAGCTTCTTTTGTGATCTTTTCTTTTTCGACTAAAAATACTGTATATATTTTGTGATCTTTTTGGCTCAGCGCACATGGGTAGTGGATTTTGCTAGGCAGCTAAGATCATCTCCAACGGGCTAATTTCAGCGTCGCGTCAGGCTGCGCATGCTTGCGCATCGTGGATCGTGGATCGTGTGTAGGCCTATGATGATTACTGCTCAAGAGAGATGTCACTGGTCTACTTGTTTCTTAAATGCATGACTGTTGTGAGGATACTTGCATATATATGGTACATCCGGGAACGGATCCTCTAACTTAGAGTAGAAAAGTCACGGTGCTACAGTGCTAGCCTAGTGTAAAATGAAGAAGGTTAGGGACTGTTAACATACTGTTGGTATTTACCGTAGATATAGATAATCTAAAATTAATTTTATTTCACCATCAATTTATTTGTATGTAATTACTATAAATGTGTGTACAGTATATGTGTAATTTGTAAGTTAATTTAAGTTATTTTAGCCTTAATCATATGAAATGAAAGAAGACAAGTTAGGGTACTGTACCTTCTCTAACTTTTCTTCTTAATGTTAGAGGATCCAGTTCCGGTACAGCCACAGACCAGTGGAATGTGCACCTTTGAATGTGTGAGAGAACATTTCTAGAAGCAATGTTGAGATTTGCTACTGCAATGGTGAACGTGTTTAAAGAGGAGTGCTTGAGCGAACCAAACCTCCGGATGAGTGATTTTGGCACTTGGATAATCAAGGTAATTTTTAGCTATGCTTGGATCCAGAGCTACAAGATTAATAAAGGCACAACAGATATTGTAGCTCGGCAAATCCAGCCTCTTGATCGGTGGTATGTATGTTGTTCTCCTCTATAGGATTGTTACCAGCCTCCTGATCGACCATCTTCTCTGCTACGCGGCCATTTCTTAATCGGTAGGGCTTTTAGCTCTTGCTAATGGTCCAAGAGGAATGAAATGCCACATTCCCTTTCGAACATAAAGAGAGACATTCTGTTGGCCGTTCCGTGAGGACCGCATACCCAGCTGCCAACCTTAGGCAACCGTTCAAACCAAATCGTCGAGAAATGCTCTATGCTCATAATCTCACAGTACTGATGCCATATGCTCAGAATTCCACATGCAGGGTCCCTTCCTTTATACGTAGTCCCCAAGCGCATCACATCCCCTACACGATGCGGGTGACCCTGTAGTCCTGAAGGCATTGCATTGTAAGGTCGAGAAAATGCCCTGCCGGCTTGCGCAAGGCAGGTATACGCAGTGAACATGTTGGTGTACACGACACAAGTATACACAGTGAGGGGCCTTTTTTGAGGTGAGAACGGGCCTTTTCTCGGGCGAGAACCAGGATTCAAGCCCTGGTTGGTAGCCTCAGTCCAGGAGGTCATTACCACCGTGTTAGACGCATGTTCTCAACTAGGTTGAATAAACTACATTAAACAGTGAAATTCAAAGTTTGCAACGATATAACTTACATGAGATATACCACACGGTGACAATGCCACACAGGACAGCTACAGCTACTAGCAAGGAACCCAGGACAAATCTCAGCTGGCACATAGGAAATGGTGATTATATCAGGCAATTACAGTCTCAGTCTGCTTCTCAACTTTATTAATCATTAGTCATCAGTAGCATCAAACCTCACAATAGAAATATGAGACATCAATCATCACCAAACAATCCCAGCTAATATCTTCCATAATTTACCTGCTACATCTGGGTGTGTACGAGTCAGCTTAAGCCAGTCCATTGTGGGCTATAGCCCTTCTCAAAAGGAACCTTTGCCCGTGCCTGGATGCTTGTCATCCTGAACCTCCAAGTCTTACTGTCACTGGCAACATTCTCCAGTGGCATACTCTTCCATGGGGATGGAATTGTGGGAGTCCAAATGACCATCATTTTCAGCATATAGTAAACCTAGAGAACAACATAAATATTGAAGTCGTAACTCGTAAACATACATAACCAAGTACGCGAGAAACAAGCAAAAATAGATTTACATAAATTGATTTCTAAGCTGAGCCACTGGGAACTCATATTGATAATTCAAAGGAGAACATGTCAATTATATAACAATTACAGTAGGCAAAGAGCACTTGAGCAAAATCTCTATACGTCTGCCAGACTACAAGCCTAACACTATGAGCACTCGTCAAACAGAGTGAGAAATAAGACCAGCATATTTAACCAGGTATTACACAGAGTGAATACTCTGTTGACTTGACGTCTTTGTGCTTTCTTCCTCTTTTAGTTTTTCCATTTATAGAATTCTTCATTAAATCGTTTACTCCTTCTGGCATTATCTGAATATCACCTATGCATTTACGCTAATGTTCATTATGAAGCTAATACAGATTAATCAGTATTCCCAAGTTAATGCTTATTCTGTAACTTATCCACACAGTTCTAGATTTGTAGTCATCTGAACTTGTTGAAGAACAAAACTCTGAAATTAGAACAAGGTTTAACTAAGGTATCATAAAGAAAAGTGGTGATAACCCTGGTCAGTCACAAGATGAAGAATTATTTCTAATGGTTAGGCACTCGTATGTTCAGAACGGTTTGAGCAGGAGATAGTTCAGCGCACCACTGTCTCATGTGAAATTGCATCAAACTTGCCTACAGACCGTAAAAACTTGCCGACTGTAAATGATCCATAAACAAATCCATGCAAGTAGTGCTAGGATTGTATGATAAGGCAGAGACATCTTAAAATAATTTTTCTCTGCATGCATACATATTGGCCTGAATGTGGATGATCAGAAACATACACTACATGTGACTTATGGAATTTGTCTGTTTGAGTGATTGATTACGCCATGATTAGCGAAGAGGCCTCTGACCCCACGAAGACATCGGCACGGTCTCGTGTTGGTAACCTGAATATCTCCCAACACGAGAGCCGAGAGGGAGAGACAGTCGTGGAGGTGGACTTAGGACATCTTCAATACTAGCAAACACATATTTTATTGGGAAACACTTGGGCTCAACCGACTGATCCTTGGCGCATGTCGACCGCCTCCGCGTCCGTCCGATCAACACTTGATCGTGCGGGGTACAACACCCTCCACATTGCACACATGTTTTGCAACATTGGCCATGTTCCTACAAGTGAGGCCTCCCAAGTCAGGAGGCATCCTAGAAGTCCGGCCTCAAAATGGCGCCAACCACTTGTATTCTGAGAGAGATGTATTAGTAGAATAACTTGGCAACAAGCCATGTAAACCGACTTGGGCCCGTGTAACCGTACCCCTCATTCACCTATATAAGGGGAGGTAGGTGTTGGAGAACGCAATATTTCAAAAAAATTCGTCGATCACGTAAGATCTATCTAGAAGATACATAGCAACGAGACGGGAGAGTGTGTCCACGTACCCTCGTAGACCGAAAGCGGAAAAGTTTAGTAACGCAGTTGATGTAGTCGAACTTCTTCGCAATCCAACCGATCCAAGCACCGAACATACGGCACCTCCGCGTTCAGCACACGTTCAGTTTGATGACGTCCCTCGAGCTCTTGATCCAGTTGAGGACGAGGGAGAGTTCCGCCAGCACGACGGCGTGGCGACGGTGATGATGAAGTTACCGGCGCAGGGCTTCGCCTAAGCACTAGGACGATATGACCGAGGTGTGTAACTATGGAGGGGGCACCGCACACGGTTAAGAGAAAACTTGTGTGTTCTAGGGCGCCCCCTGCCCCCGTATGTAAAGGAGGGGAAGGGGAAGCCGGCCGGCCCAGTAGGGCGCGCCAGGAGAAGGGAGTCATACTAGGACTCCAAGTCCTAGTAGGATTCCACCTGGAGGAAAGGGGGAAGAAGGAAGGGAGAGGGGAAAGGGAAGGAAAGGGGGGCGCCGCCCCCTTCCCCTAGTCCAATTAGGACCCAAGGGGGGGCGCGCGGCCAGCCCCTTGTGGCCCTTCCTCTCTCCCCACTAAGGCCCATCAAGGCCCATTAGTTCCCCCGGGGGTTCCGATAACCCTCTTGCACTCCGATAATTATCCGGTACCTCTCCGAACTCATCCTGTGTCCGAATAACATCGTCCAATATATCAATCTTTATGTCTCGACCATTTCGAGACTCCTCGTCATGTCCGTGATCTCATCCGGGATTCCGAACAAACTTCGGTCATCAAATCACATAACTCATAATACAAATCGTCATCGAACGTGAAGCGTGCGGACCCTACGGGTTCGAGAACTATGTAGACATGACCGAGACACATCTCCGGTCAATAACCAATAGCGGAACCTGGATGCTCATATTGGCTCCTACATATTCTACGAAGATCTTTATCGGTCAAACCGCATAACAACATATGTTGTTCCCTTTGTCATTGGTATGTTACTTGCCCGAGATTCGATCGTCGATATCATCATACCTAGTTCAATCTCGTTACCGGCAAGTCTCTTTACTCGTTCCGTAATGCATCATCCCGCAACTAACTCATTAGTCACATTGCTTGCAAGGCTTATAGTGATGAGCATTACCGAGAGGGCCTAGAGATACCTCTCCGATACTTGGAGTGACAAATCCTAATCTCGATCTATGCCAACTCAACAAACACCATCGGAGACACCTGTAGAGCATCTTTATAATCACCCAGTTACGTTGTGACGTTTGATAGCACACAAGGTGTTCCTCCGGTATTCGGGAGTTGCATAATCTCATAGTCAGAGGAACATGTATAAGTCATGAACAAAGCAATAACAATAAAACTAAACGATCATTAATGCTAAGCTAACGGATGGGTCTTGTCCATCACATCATTCTCTAATGGTGTGATCCTGTTAATCAAATGACAACACATGTCTATGGTCAGGAAACCTAACCATCTTTGATTAACGAGCTAGTCAAGTAGAGGCATATTAGGGACACTCTGTTTTGTCTATGTATTCACACATGTATCAAGTTTCCGGTTAATACAATTCTAGCATGAATAATAAACATTTATCATGATATAAGGAAATATAAATAACATCTTTATTATTGCCTCTAGGGCATATTTCCTTCAGTATCCACTTGCACTAGAGTCAATAATCTAGTTCACATCGCCATGTGATTTAACACCAATAGTTCACATCGTCATGTGATTTAACACTCTATAGTTCACATCGCCATGTGACCAATACCCAAAAGGTTTACTAGAGTCAATAATCTAGTTCACATCGCCATGTGATTAACAACCAAAGAGTACTAAGGTGTGATCATGTTTTGCTTGTGAGAGAAGTTTAGTCAACGGGCCTGCCACATTTAGATCCGTATGTATTTTGCAAATTTCTATGTCTACAATGCTCTGCACGGAGCTACTCTAGCTAATTGCTCCCAGTTTTAATATGTATCCAGATTGATACTTAGAGTCATCTAGATCAGTGTCAAAGCTTGCATCGACGTAACCCTTTACGATGAACCTTTTTGTCACTTCCATAACCGAGAAACATATCCTTATTCCACTAAGGATAATTTTGATCGCTGTCCAGTGATCCACTCCTGGATCACTATTGTACCCTCTTGCCAAACTCATGGTGAGGTACACAATAGGTCTGGTACACAACATAGCATACTTTATAGAACCTATGACTGAGGCATAGGGAATGAATTTTCATTCTCTTTCTATTTTCTGCCGTGGTCGGATTTTGAGTCTTTACTCAACTTCACACCTTGCAACACAGGCAAGAACTCCTTCTTTGACTGCTCCATTTTGAACTACTTCAAAATCTTGTCAAGGTATGTACTCATTGAAAAAACTTATCAAGCGTCTTGATCTATCTCTATAGATCTTGATGCTCAATATGTAAGCAGCTTCACCGAGGTTTTTCTTTGAGAAACTCCTTCCAAACACTCCTTTATGATTTCCAAAAAATTCTACATTATTTCCGATCAACAATATGTCATTCACATATACTTATCAGAAATGTTGTAGTGCTCCCACTCACTTTCTTGTAAATACAGGCTTCACCGCAAGTCTGTATAAAACTATAATCTTTGATCAACTCATCAAAGTGTATATTCCAACTTCGAGATGCTTGCACCAGTCCATAGATGGATCGCTGGAGCTTGCACACTTTGTTAGCACCTTTAGGATTGACAAAACCTTCTTGTTGCATCATATACAACTCTTCTTTAAGAAATCCATTAAGGAATGCAGTTTTGACATCCATTTGCCAGATTTCATAAAATGTGGCAATTGCTAACATGATTCAGACAGACTTAAGCATTGCTACGAGTGATAAAATCTCATCGTAGTCAACACCTTGAACTTGTCGAAAAACCTTTTTTGCGACAATTCGAGCTTTGTAGATAGTAACACTACTATCAACGTCCATCTTCCTCTTGAAGATCCATTTACTCTCAATGGCCTGCAGATCAACGGGCAAGTCAATCAAAGTCCATACTTTGTTCTCATACATGGATCCCATCTCAGATTTCATGGCCTCAAGCCATTTCGTGGAATCTGGGCCCATCATCGCTTCCTCATAGTTTGAGGTTCGTCATGGTCAAGTAACATGACCTCCAGAACAGGATTACCGTACCACTCTGGTGCGGACCTTACTCTGGTTGACCTACGAGGTTCGGTAGTAACTTGATCTGAAGTTTCATGATCATCATCATTAGTTTCCTCACTAATTGGTGTAGGAATCACTGGAACTGATTTCTGTGATGAACTACTTTCCAATTCGGGAGAAGGTACAATTACCTCATCAAGTTCTACTCTCCTCCCACTCACTTCTTTCGAGAGAAACTCCTTCTCTAGAAAGTATCCATTCTTAGCAACAAAGATCTTGCCTTCGGATCTGTGATAGAAGGTGTACCCAACAGTTTCTTTTGGGTATCCCATGAAGACACACTTCTGCGATTTGGGTTCGAGCTTATCAGGCTGAAGCTTTTTCACATAAGCATCGCAACCTCAAACTTTAAGAAACGACAGCTTAGGTTTCTTGCCAAACCATAGTTCATACAGTGTCATCTCAACGGATTTAGATGGTGCCCTAATAACGTGAATGCAGCTGTCTCTAATGCATAACCCCAAAACGATAGTGGTAAATCGGTAAGAGACATCATAGATCGCACCATATCTAATAAAGTACGGTTTCGAAGTTCAGACACACCATTACGATGTGGTGTTCCAGGTGGCATGAGTTGTGAAACTATTCCGCATTGTTTTAAATGAAGGCCAAACTCGTAACTCAAATATTTACCTCTATGATCAGATCGTAGAAACTTTATTTTCTTGTTATGATGATTTTCCACTTCACTCTGAAATTCTTTGAACTTTTCAAATGTTTCAGACTTATGTTTCATCAAGTAGATATACCCATATCTGCCCAAATCGTTTGTGAAAGTCAGAAAATAACGATACCCGCAGTGAGCCTCAACACTCATCGGACCTCATACATCAGTATGTATTATTTCCAATAAGTCAGTTGCTCGCTCCATTGTTCCGGAGAATAGAGTCTTAGTCATCTTGCTCATGAGGCATGGTTCGGAAGCATCAAGTGATTCATAAACAAGTGATTCCCAAAGCCCATCAGTATGGAATTTCTTCATGCGCTTTACACCAATATGACCTAAACGGCAGTGCCACAAACTTGTTGCACTATCATTATTAACTTTGCATCTTTTGGCATCAATATTATCAATATGTATATCACTGCAATCGAGATTCAGTAAACCATTTACATTGGATGTAAGACCATAGAAGGTTTTATTCAGGTAAACAGAACAACAATTATTCTCTGACTTAGCTGAATAACCGTATCGCAATAAACATGATCCAATCATATTTATGCTCAACACAAACACCAAATAACATTTATTTAGTTCCAATACTAATCCCAAAGGTAGAGGTAGTATGCGATGGTGATCTTATCAACCTTGGAATCATTTCCAACACACATCGTCACCTCGCCCTCAACTAGTCATTGTTCATTTTGTAACCCCTGTTTTCATTTACTAATCTTAGCAACTGAAACGGTATCAAATACCCTAGGGTTACTATGAACACTAGTAAAATACACATCAATAACATGTATATCATATATACTTTTGTTCACTTTGCCATCCTTCTTATCCGCCAAGTATTTGGGGCAGTTCCGCTTCCAGTGAGCATTTCCTTTGCAGTAGAAGCACTCAGTTTCAGGCTTGGGTCTAGCTTTGGGCTTCTTCATGGGAGTGGCAACTTGCTTGCCATTCCTTATTGAAGTTCCCTTTCTATTCCTTTGCCCTTTTCTTGAAACTAGTGGTCTTGTTAACCATCAACACTTGATGCTCTTTCTTGATTTCTACCTTCGCCGATTTCAGCATCGCGAAGAACGTGGGAATCGTTTTCGTTATCCCTTGCATATTATAGTTCATCACAAAGTTCTAGTAACATGGTGATGGTGACTAGAGAACTTTTGTCAATCACTATCTTATCTGGAAGATTAACTCCCACTTGATTCAAGAGATTGTAGTACTCAGACATTCTGAGTACATGCTCACTAGTTGAGCTATTCTCCTCCATCTTGTAGGCAAAGTACTTGTCAGAGGTCTCATACCTCTCGATTCGGGCATGAGTCTGAAATACCAATTTCAGCTCTTGAAACATCTCATATGCTCCGCGTCGTTCATAACATTTTTGAAGTCCCGGTTCTAAGCCGTAAAGCATGGTGCACTAAACTATCAAGTAGTCATCATACCGAGCTTGCCAAACGTTCATAACGTCTACATCTGCTCCTACATTAGGTCTGTCACCTAGCGGTGCATCAAGGACATAATTCTTCTGTGCAGCAATGAGGATAATCCTCAGATCACGGACCAATTCCGCATCATTGCTACTATCATCTTTCAACTTATTTTTTTCTAGGAACATATCAAAAAATAAACGGGGAACTACATCGCGAGCTATAGATCTACAACATAATTTGCAAATACTATCAGGACTAAGTTCATGATAAATTAAAGTTCAATTAATCATACTCCCTCCATTCCACAATGTAGTTCCTATAGATTTTTGTGAAAGTCAAACTTTGTCAACTTTGACCAAGTGTATAGAGAAAATTGTCTACATCTACAATATCAAACATGTACATTCTGAAAATATAACTCACGATGTATCCAATGATGTGTATTTGGTATTCTAGATGTACCTACTTTTCTCTATAGATATGGTCAAACTTTATAATGTTTGACTTTCACAAAAATCTAAAGGCACTACATTATGGAATGGAGGGAGTATTACTTACGAACTCCCACTTAGATAGACATCCCTCTAGTCATCTAAATGATCACGTGATCCATATCAACTAAACCATGTCCGATCATCACGTGAGATGGAATAGTTTTCAATGGTGAACATCACTATGTTGATCATATCTACTATATGATTCACGCTCGACCTTTCGGTCTCAGTGTTCCGAGGCCATATCTCCATATGCTAGGCTCGTCAAGTTTAACCCGAGTATTCTGCACATGCAAAACTGGCTTGCACCCGTTGTATGTGAACGTAGAGCTTATCACACCCGATCATCACGTGGTGTCTCGGCACGACGAACTGTAGCAACGGTGCATACTCATGGAGAACACTTATACCTTGAAATTTAGTGAGAGATCATCTTATAATGCTACCGCCGTACCAAGCAAAATAAGATGCATAAAAGATAAACATCACATGCAATCAAAATATGTGACATGATATGATCATCATCTTGTGCCTTTGATCTCCATCTCCAAAGCACCATCATGATCTCCATCGTCACCGGCTTGACACCTTGATCTCCATCGCAGCATTGTTGTTGTCTCGCCAACTATTGATTCTACGACTATCGCTACCGCTTAGTGATAAAGTAAAGCAATTACATGGCGATTGCATTTCATACAATAAAGCGACAACCATAAGGCTCCTGTCAGTTGCTGATAACGGTTACAAAACATGATCATCTCATACAACAATTTATATCTCATCACGTCTTGACCATATCACATCACAACATGCCCTGCAAAGACAAGTTAGACGTCCACTACTTTGTTGTTGCAAGTTTTACGTGGCTGCTACGGGCTTCTAGCAAGAACCGTACTTACCTACGCATCAAAACCACAACGATTTTTCGTTAAGTGTGTTGTTTTAACCTTCAACAAGGATTGGGCGTAGTCAAACTCGATTCAACTATAGTTGGAGAAACAGACACCCGCCAGCCACCTATGTGCGAAGCACGTCGGCAGAACCAGTCTCATGAACGCGGTCATGTAATGTCGGTCCGGGCCGCTTCATCCAACAATACCGCCGAATCAAAGTAAGACGTTGCTGGTAAGCAGTATGACTATTATCGTCCATAACTCTTTGTGTTCTACTCGTGCATATAACATCTACGCATAAACCTGGCTCTGATACCACTGTTGGAGAACGCAGTATTTCAAAAAAGTTCCTATGATCACGCAAGATCTATCTAGGAGATGCATAGCAACGAGACGGGAGAGTGTGTCCACGTACCCTCGTACACCGAAAGCGGAAGCGTTTAGTAACATGGTTGATGTAGTCGAACGTCTTCGCGATCCAACCGATCCAAGCACCGAACGTATGACACCTCTGCGTTCAGCACACGTTCAGCTCGATGACGTCCCTCGAGATCTTGATCCAGTTGAGGACGAGGGAGAGTTCCATCAGCACGACGGCCTGGCGACGGTGATGATGAAGTTACCGGCGCAGGGTTTTGCCTAAGCACTACGACGATATGACCGAGGTGTGTAACTGTGGAGGGGGCACCGCACACAGTTAAGAGAAAACTTGTGTGTTCTAGGGTGCCCCCTGCCCCCGTATATAAAGGAGGGGAGGGGAGGCCGGCCGGCCCTATAGGGCGCACCAGGAGAAGGGAGTCCTACTAGGACTCCAAGTCCTGGTAGGATTCCACCTAGAGGAAAGGGGGAAGAAGGAAGGGAGAGGGGAAAGGGAAGGAAAGGGGGGCGCCGCCCCCTTCCCCTAGTCCAATTCGGACCTAGGGGGCACGCGTCCAGCCCCTTGTGGCCCTTCCTCTCTCCCCACTAAGGCCCATAAGGCCCATTAGTTCCCCCGAGGGTTCCGATAACCCTCCGGCACTCCGATAATTATCTGGTACCTCTCGGAACTCATCCGGTGTCCGAATAACATCGTCCAATATATCAATATTTATGTCTCGACCTTTCGAGACTCCGCGTCATGTCCGTGATCTCATCCGGGACTCCGAACAAACTTCGGTCATCAAATCACATAACTCATAATACAAATCGTCATCGAACGTTAAGCGTGCGGACCCTACGGGTTCGAGAACTATGTAGACATGACCGAGACACATCTCCGGTTAATAACCAATAGCGGAACCTGGATGCTCATATTGGCTCCTACATATTCTACGAAGATCTTTATCGGTCAAACCGCATAACAACATACGTTGTTCCCTTTGTCATCGGTATGTTACTTGCCCGAGATTCGATCGTCGATATCATCATACCTAGTTCAATCTCGTTACCGGCAAGTCTCTTTACTCGTTCCGTAATGCATCATCCCGCAACTAACTCATTAGTCACATTGCTTGCAAGGTTTATAGTGATGAGCATTACCAAGAGGGCCTAGAGATACCTCTTCGATACTCGGAGTGACAAATCCTAATCCCGATCTATGCCAACTCAACAAATACCATCGGAGACACCTGTAGAGCATCTTTATAATCACCCAGTTATGTTGTGACGTTTGATAGCACACAAGGTGTTCCTCCGGTATTCGGGAGTTGCATAATCTCATAGTCAGAGGAACATGTATAAGTCACGAAGAAAGAAATAGCAATAAAATTAAACGATCATTGATGCTAAGCCAACCGATGGGTCTTGTCCATCACATCATTCTCTAATGATGTGATCCCATTAATCAATTGACAACCACTGGTACAGCGACGTGCTAAACAAACGGTTTTTAACCCCTTTCCGCGACGGCATTTGGAACCGTCGCCAAGTGAGTGTGTGCGATAGGGTGTCCTTCCCACACGACCCAGAAATCATCGGGGATAGGCCCTCCTGGGACCCAGCTGGGGCCGTGTGCGATCGGGCGAGGCATCGAAACCCAATCATTTCCGTAGGTATGTACATCCCACACGGTAATCCGAGAAAATCATTTCCGTAGGTATGTACATCCCACACGGTGAATCCCAGAAAATCATTTCCGTAAGTATGTACATCCCACACGGTGAATCCTAGAAAATCATTTCCGTAGGTATGTACATCCCACACGGTGAATCCTAGAAAGACATTTCCGTAGGTATGTATATCACACACAATTCTTTGTGTGGAAACGTTTGTGCAAGGTGGCCTAACGCAAATAGTTCGCTGCCGGAAGCCGTGTGTGATTGTTAGTTGCTCGAACACGCCTACTTTCTAGAAACCGTGCGGGTTGTTTGAGTTCATCGCCCACGGTGCTGTCTGAGTAACCGTCTGCAATAGAAAACCCCAATAAGCAGGGTAATTAGCCTATTATTGATAATCCATGTACTAATCAAACTGATATTTCTTATAAAACACGACAGATATTTCATATCCGTATAAAAGCAACTAGGATTTCATAATCAAATTACATCAGATAGCTTCGGCACTCAGTTACGCCATTACACAACAGCACCAAGTTTCACATGCAGCATTAGAAACCTTTGGAAAGTAGCATCATACACGGTAAATAGACAGATGAATCTCATCTGGGAAACTACAGAAGCAGAAGGCAAATATTGAGCCTTCAGTGATGTTGAATGTCCTTGCAACTTTAGGCCAGTGGCTATGGATAATTGCCTGCCCAACCTTCTTCCTCTTCAGCAAGACTTCAATATTGTACTATGGGTGTTGAATGAATACCTTCCTCTCATCTTGACCATGCAGGTGGTTTGAGAGGTAATCATCGGTGAACTGCTTTGAAAAGTACTGAAAACAAAGCTATGCATAAATCGCTGTTGTAAATTTTGAAATGGCGTAAGGGGTAAAAACAAGGTAAAAGAGTTGGTACCATCCTATATTTGACTGATGTCTTCTTCATTGTGCGAACAAAGATCTTGCTGTTATTCGTCGCAAGTTTCTTCATCCTAACAATCTTCCTGAGTTTCTTGACTTGACTGATACTCATGGACATCCCATTTCCGCATATGCAAAATGGGTCGAACAGTGGGTCTAAGCCTCTGACAGCAGGACCTACATGTGCAAGACCAAATTGTAAGAAACCTAAATATTAGAATGCTTCCTGCAACTGCACAATAATGTGCTATTAGCCAAAGGACCCTGCTTGAACAAACCTCGATGGTAAACCGCAGTGTCTGCCATTGTTTCCCTGCAACACACATAAGGAAGATCTTGATCAGGTTAACTGAGAATATGTATTGAGTACAGCCAAATTCGATTGGTGTCACATGCATAACAATACAAAATTGTACCCACAGCAAATGAAATCAAATTGCAGAATTGAACCAAACAGTTAAATGGACAGCAGACCAAATGAACCAAAATAGTTAACTGAGCACGACATTGTAGAATAGAAACATGTACTAGAAGATAAGACAGTTAACAAAACAAAGAATGCTTGAGAACAGTATTATAAAATGTAGCAATTGTTGGACCAACGTGTTAACTGAACATTACATTTCAGAGGACCAAACTATTAACTGAACATCAGATGCATATTAACATTACAGAGGACAAATCACTAGAAGGCACTGGCGGTGGCCTCGAGAAAACATCACGAACTGTATTTTAAAGTAGACAACCACGTGGCGGTGTCGACGGTGGCCTCGAAGACGAGGTGCTCCTCCAAGATCTGGCGGTCGACATGCATGGCAGCCATAGCGACCTCGTTCGCGTGTGCGGCCGCATGCTACTCAGCTCCATGTTATCGTGTAAAATGGCTGTGGGCGGCGCTTAATTGGAGGAGGGGGCAGTGATTTTGGTGGAAGGTGTCGCTCCGTCGGTCGGGGCATGTGGGACGGGAAAGGAGGAGGATAGGGTGGGCGGGGAGTGGATTACCTAACCATATCGACGAGGCCGCGCAGCAAGAAAAAGGGTCGGCGGCGAGGAGTGTTGGGGAACGAAGTATTTCAAAAGAATTGCCTACGCACACGCAAGATCCATCTAGGTGATGCATAGCAACGAGAGGGTAGAGTGTGTCCACGTACCCTCGTAGACTGAAAGAGGAAGCGTTTAGTAACGCGGTTGATGTAGTCGAACATCTTCGCGATCCAATCGATCCAAGTACCAAACACACGGCACCTCCGCGATCTGCACACGTTCAGCTCAGTGACGTCCCTCGTACTCTTGATCCAGCTGAGGCCGAGGGAGAGTTCCGTCAGCACGACGGTGTGGTGACGGTGTTGATGAAGTTACCGACGTAGGGCTTCGCCTAAGCACTACAACGATATGACCGAGGTGGAAATCTATGGAGGGGGACACCACACACGGCTAAGACAACTATCAACTTGTGTGTCTATGGGGTGCCCCCTCCCCCGTATATAAAGGAGTGGAGGTCCAGCCCTCATAGGGCGCGCCCAACGGGG
Source organism: Triticum aestivum (assembly GCF_018294505.1). NCBI lineage: Eukaryota > Viridiplantae > Streptophyta > Magnoliopsida > Poales > Poaceae > Triticum > Triticum aestivum. The sequence continues at coordinate 603,118,036 of NC_057799.1, forward strand.
GAGTCCTACTCCTAGTAGGAGTAGGTTTCCCCCTTCCCTTGTTGGAGTAGGAGAAGAAGGAAGAGGGAGAGAGAGGCGAGGAAAGGGAGGTCGCCCCCCACCCAATTCTGATTGGGCTTCGTGGTCGTGGCGGCGGAGGGCGGCCGGGGGGGTGCCGGCGATCTCCTTCGTTTGCTCCTGCGACAGTACGTCGAAGAGAGCTTTGGAGCGCGCCCGGAGCGGAGCCGCCGATGTCCCTCGTCTGCTCCTGCGACAGTACGTCCAAGAGAGCTTCGGAGCGCCAGGAGGCCATGGTTGAAGTGGTGCCGACAGAAGGAAGGGGCCGGAGGAGAATAAGTGTGGGTCTTTGGCTATGGCTGGGAGCTGGGGCTCAAGTTAATATAGCGGGCGAATGGCAATGAGCCGCAGCAGACGGATGGACAACTGGCGTCGGAGTAGGTTCGTCGGGCGTGAATGCGGACACTGCTTCAGTGACTTAACTGCAGATGCGTTTGCGTTACTGACATGTGGGCCCAACGGGCATCTAGCCCGCATGTCAGTGACACACCAATTGCACCAGCAGTTAAGTCCGGTGAATGCGGCATTGACATTCAGGCGGGAAGCGCGCGCTAGCGACGGAAGGGGTTTCGGTGTGCAGTGGCACTAAGATCGGTCGCTCAAGATAGTACATACTCCGTACCATACTACCATAGTACCCTCTCTAGCTTAGGCTGTTTTATAAATTGTCGTTGTGATGGACGATATACATGAGCAAGGCGGTCCGAGTATGGCCGTTGGTGTTGAGCCAGGTTAATACATGCTCGGCGTTCGCGTAGGCCTCCATCAAACGTCTAAATAGTAATGTCAGGCACCGCCGGGGCGCGCAGGTGGCTCGCCGTTTGCGTTGCTCCATGAGTAGGACTTTGATTTAGAGGGCGATGTGCATGCATTAGCATGCTTTGACAGCGTGAGCGTGAGTGTCTGACGCGAAGTATTTCATTTTCATTTGGCTGACGAGGGTGCGTTGCAGCGACGAGTCCGTGGTTTGATTCCCCACATACGCATAATTTTGGTTTTTACAGTATTTCTATCTCCATTGACAGGTAGGCCCGCGTAGATAGATAAAGAACACGAGCTGATGAGGCGCATGCAGACGATTTGACTGGTCAACCAGACAAATACGGAGCTATACGCTGAGCCAGTGACCGTATAATCATCATATCTCGTATACAATGATCAAAGTGAGCTATCAAGACAAGTTCGATGACCGCCAATGCATTTTACTCGGTAATAAATGACCAGGATTGAAGGGGAATCCAAATTTGCTTCGTCTTCTGTCCTTGAGCTCTTGACAAACCAATGCACTATACGGTTGTCCGGCCACTCCACCCCAGAGCTCTCACCAAGCGTCGTTCATGCCACCGCGCCGCACACTAACCGGTAAGGTAGCGATGGCATCCCGCCGCGCCGAGTTCCTCGCCGCCCACGACCGCACACAAAATGGTAGGGAAGCGATGGCATCCCGCCGTGCCGAGTTCATCGCTGCTCGTAACCTCACAACTATGTGGGAGGAATTTGTAGATTCCAAGGCCGAATGGGTGGTAGAGCAAGAGGCGGCCAAAGCCGCACAGAGGGAGCGGAAAAGTCAGAAAGCACACAAGTAAAGAGAGGCCCGCCGCCGCAAGAAAGAAAAGGACGCACGCGCTGCTGCGGAGAGGTCGGCGGAGATCCAAGCACGGTGGGTTGTCGCCGACAAAGCCGAGAAGGAGAACGACGGCGTCTGGCCAGCATGTGAGAAGTAGTAGTACTAGTAGTTAGTGTGTGTGTGTCTATGTCTGAGTACGAGCATGTACCAATACTACTAGTTACTACTATAGTTTTCAGAGCAAATTACCAGTACATTAGCCTAGACTAAATGGAAAAATTCCTATCCTAAGCATCAAATTACATCTCTTTCTCTATAGGAATTGAGATGCATGTCATCTCACTTCCTATGATTTTCATATTCCTATCCTATGAACGAAAGGAGGCCTCTGTTGGAGTAACTACTGTAGCTAGCAGTACTGCTGGTACAGTAGTTTTCTTCAAGAAGCGGAATTCAACGAAGTCATGATGGTTCCTTCGTCCGAGCAACTTCAAAGTGGGAAGTGGGCCTGTTATTTGACGGCTCATTAGTCATTGTTACTGCGGCGCGACGACCTGGGTGACTCTCCCTTGGAGTTCTGCGTGCATGGCAAGTGGACCAGGATGGTCGACGTCCCACATGTTGGCGAACGGAAGTATTCTTTCCGATATCGAGGAGCAAGGAAACCGCGTGGTATAGTATCACTGCTGATTGGTTCGCAAAAAAAAATAGTATCACTGCCGATTTATAATTATTTTTTATTTCTGATGAATGCTAGCGTTTCAACTCTTACGACGAAGGGTGCCAAACACGGCACGTGCTGGATGTCCCACACGTCAGCGAAAGGAGTGGGACATGAACAACGTGGTAGAGCCTAGCGTAAAAAAATAGCGTGGTAGAGCCCAGCGTAAAAAATACCGTGGTAGAGCGTCTCCACTTCTTCCACTTCTGGGTCGGAGACCACACATAGTAGTACTTAGTGGTATGAACGATACAAAGTGCGACCTGGAGAGAAAGACACGTCTAGTTGGAAGGTCTCGGGGCATACACGTAAACAAATATAAAAGTTAATATGTGCCTCCAACTAATATAGTAGTAGTAGAGTACTTAGGCACGTACTCCATAACATCACCGTGCATTGCACGTACAACATTTAGTGGTAGTACGTAGTAAGAGACAAATGCCGCCCAAGAGTTCCCTTCTCGACCTACTTTTGGGTGTTTGGTAGAGTGTATGGAGGGTGCATGAGTCCACACTAGTTTAGAACAAATACACTAGAAGCATGCATGAAGAGAGCATGCATGAAGAGGGGTGTTGAGTTGAGTGTGCATGAAGAGGGAAGAACTATGCTGAGACGAGAACGCAACCAAACACACCCTATATGCCACACATGTTCATACCATTTGTGCCTTTCTACTTCACTTACTGCGCTACATTACTCAGGTTCGTACGTCCACTACTTGGTACATGTCCGTCTCGTAGTTCCAGTCCCACGTGTTCTTCATATAGATGGAACGATCCTTGCATAACACGTGCACCTTGATGCTAGATGTCTCGCGTGTTGGCAAAAGGATGAACAAAGCTCACGTAAAAAAATAGAGTGGAAGAACATAGATTCCGGACGACCGAGAAGGAGTAAGGAACCTCGTGGTGGAGCGTCTGCACTCATAATATTTAATATTATTCAGCAATATAAAATTAACCAATCATCTCCACAGTGGACTGGAAGAGTATGAAACACGGCAGCCCAGTGTAGTTACATCATACTAGTACATGGCTAACCCACGCTATCACCATATTTCTTGGCTTCCGTGCGACACCTATCTCTAGTAATCCAGCAGCCTGTATTGCTTCTCCCTCCTCGTCTCTATCAAAGTGCGGCGGGCTGGCGTTTCTGCCGTCTATTGAGGTCGGTTAACTATCACATGTTAGCGACATGCCAAGAGCATTCTAAAAAAAATTCCTTTCACGTCCCGTTTTCAAAAAGAAAAAAAATCCTTTCACGTACGAATTTGCATGTATGCTTTGAGCAACTTGCATGTCCTATACTGCTCCTGTTTGATACTCTAACTTAGCTAGAGGTTAGACTAACTCATGACTAATCCTGAACTAACTATAGCCAAAAGAGGTGTTTGGGTGACAGGGTTAGATTGACAATAAATGCACTTCATGGAGAGAGAAAAGTGATTTTTCAGTGGTCCCAATGAGAACTATCTCAAGTTAGCACCTCTTGGGTGGGATAGTTTTTTTGGTGGGTTCGGTGCAACTTGCTCCAATTTAAACCTTCATGCTTGGATACTTTAGGGCTATTTGAGCCCCAACTAGCTCAAACTAACTCTAACACATGGATCCAAACAGGGCCTATGGTCAGTCTCGACGCGGAGCAGTCGCGTGCACCGGGAAGCGGCGCTCTCTCGGCCGTCGCGCCACTTCAAAGCCGGCGCCAGTGAGAGGTCGCCTCCGCTCTGGCCAGGCATTAATGCGGCACTGACGCTCCAGGGCAACGCTGACCGTTTCACGTGGGAAGCGCGCGCTGGCAAGGGAGTATAGGTTTTGAACCGTTTTAGGTGTAGTACTGGTAGTTTGCAAAACTACTCAATTATTGCACTCAGTTTCCTAAGAAATTGTGGTAAAAAACGTTACTCCACAGCCCGCTTCCCTTCTCCTTCCTCTTCCACCGCCCGCGCACGTCCACGGGAAGCGACCGGTCAACCCTTATATAGGAGTGCTAGCACAAAAAGATGCATGCATGACCACTAAAATTTCCATATTAAAGCGCCGCTCCGGCGGGAGTATGGCGTATGTTGTTACCTTCGGCCGGCCCATGGCTACCGGGCGACGGCGACCAGAGAAGAGGCGGTGGGAGGGGAGTGAATGCAGCTACTGTTTGGGTTCGCCTTCCGGCTTAAATAAATGCGCAGCATCACGTGTACCCGCGGGTGCACAAATTGTAAAGTCCGTGTCTGCTTAAGTGGGCGTCACGTAACTGGTGTGTGTGTGAGAGAGATTCTGAGAGACAGAGTGCGTGTGTGCGACTCTACTCTTCGGACATGTACTCAACCTTTTGCATCGGGATATAAGTATAATGGTATTTACTTTAGCTAGTGATTTACGTGGCCATGTTAACGTGGTTGTGTCAAAAAAAATGTCACTTCCTGCTCGTGATTTGCGTTATATAATTACAAGCAAGATTCTCGTGCATTGCACGGAACATCAATATGCATTTTTTTACAAAACACCTGTTGTGATTGACCCATGCAAGAGTAATCCCATGTGTAAAAACTAATGATATCTCGAGAATTGTATCGGAAAACTGGTATCTCGAGAATGTCATCGAGAAAATGAAAGATGAGAGATAAGGCGAGGAGGAGTGGAGCGTGGTGGTGACTGGTGGTCGGAATGGGTAGAGGCATGGGGATGGACGGCGCCGACAGGCGGCAGCGGCCACCATGCATGCTAGATTGTTCCAGAGACTTATTCCTTTTTTAATTGCTGAGCAATGAGGTTGCGGGAGATAATGATGTGGAGAGAGGTGCATGTATCTTTTGTAAAATTATCATAGTTTGCTTTCTATCCTCAGATATAGATCATACGGTCTGTATTACAAGATGGCAGGCACACCATCACCGCCAACTCATTTTTTTATAAGGGTACAAATGACAAGTTTATTGACTACTAAAGTAAAGTGGAATTTGTCCATGTTATGCAAGTAAATAAAGGTGATTGTTTATCATACGGGTAAGGTTGGATGAAGGGTGGTAGGAACAAATGCTCCGCCTAGAGCATGTGTGTGTGAGATGGAGTCTTAGTGTGTGTGGGGTGTGTGTGTGTGTGAGAGAGAGAGAGAGAGAGGAGAGAGAGATGGAGTCTTAGTTTGTGTGTGTGTGTGTGTGAGAGAGAGAGAGAGAGATGGAGTCTTAGTGTGTGTGGGGGGGAGGGGTTGTGCGTGCGTGCGTGTGTGTGTGTGTGTGTTTGTGTGTGTGTGTGTGAGAGAGAGAGAGAGAGAGAGATGGAGTCTTAGTGTGTGTGTGGGGGGTGCGTGCGTGCGTGTGTGTGTGTGTGTGCGTGTGTGTGTGTCGCGGGGTCCTCTGTGGCGGATGTAATATAAGTGTGCTTGGCTTCATCATAGAGAGGTGATGTGTATGGCAGAGGCCACCAACTCGTTTTCTTATAAGGGTACAGATGATAAGTTTGCTGACTACTAAAGTAAAGTGGAATTTGTCCATGTTATGCAAGTAAATAAAGGTGATTGTTTATCATATGGGTAAGGTTGGATGAAGGGTGGTAGGAACAAATGCTCCGCCTAGAGCATGTGTATGTGAGATGGAGTCTTAGTGTGTGTGTGTGGGGTGTGTGTGTGTGTGTGTGAGAGAGAGAGAGAGAGGAGAGAGAGATGGAGTCTTAGTTTGTGTGTGTGTGTGTGTGTTTGTGTGTGTGAGAGAGAGAGATGGAGTCTTAGTGTGTGTGTGTGGGGAGGGGTGTGCGTGCGTGTGTGTGTGTTTGTGTGTGTGTGTGTGTGAGAGAGAGAGAGAGATGGAGTCCTAGTGTGTGTGTGTGGGGGGGGGGGTGCGTGCGTGTGTGTGTGTGTGTGTGTGTGCGTGTGTGTGTGTGTCGCGGGGTCCTCTGTGGCGGATGTAATTTAAGTGTGCATGGATTCATCATAGAGAGGTGATGTGTATGGCAGAGGCCACCAACGATGGGGTGCGAGAGAGAAAATGCCCGTAGAGAGGGAAGAGAAGGTGTGTGCGCGTGAGAGGAGTCGACATCGAGAGAACGTGTTTGTTCGAGAGACACCGAGGAAGACTACTATATATCGATGGTGCATGTAGGCGGGAATTAAACAAAGGGATGATCTTATTGGTTTCGAGGATATAGGGGAAGAGTGAGAGGCGGGGGGGTAGCTAGAAGGAGATTGTTAAGTGTGAGTGTGTGTTTTACCCATCCAGGCGGAAGTTATGTGCACAAAAGAGGAGAACGATTCGATGTGGCGTTAGGATTGAGGGTAATTAACTACGTATGGAGACATAGAGACCTTGAACGTGCATGTGTGAGAGGTATACATGTATACATGGGATGTGTGTGTGCGCGCGCGCATGATCGAGATAAAAGAAAGAAGACATAAGTCATAAGATCAACGACATGGGAGAGACGGATCGGTATGACAATATGCATGCATGTGAGAATGCAGGGAAGAAGGCCCGACAATTGAGCATGTGTTTTTGTCTTTAAGAGATAGTGGCGTGGGCTGGAGCATGCATCTATGGCGAGCAGAGGGAGTGAGGCGCAACGATTGTGCAAAAGGGACCAACCTATAAATGCATATGTATGGAGAGACATATATAGTGTGGGTGATAGGAAGCAAGACTCCGTGCGAGAAAGAAATGTTGACGGAGAAACTACAGATAGATACAGAGATGGAGATGCTAGCTAGAGGGACATCCGCTAGTTTGGGTGTTGGAGATCACCGTCGGGTGGTTCAAAGGGTGAAGTTATATATGTGTGTGAGAGGGCACTTGACTGCATGTAGAGAGAAACATATGTAGTGTGCGTGATAGGAATCAAGAGTGAGGGCGAAAAAGAAGGTTGATGGAGAAACAGATAAATAGAAAGATAAAGATGCTAGCTAGTGTGCGTTAGAGATAGGAGTCGAGTGGATCAGAAGGCTGGGTTATGTGTGTGGGTGTGAGAGAGATAGAGAGAGGGTGCATGTGAGTCACATACAAACAGATATCAGAGAGAAATGAGACCCAGAGAGACGGAGTTTTGTGTCTGCGAGAGAGAAAGGTATTTCACAACGAGAGTGATAGCTAGAGAGACATACAAGGGAACGCAAGATATCTCTAGGGAGAGAGGGTGTGTGTGAGCGACATACAAGAGAACAATGGAGAAATATGAGACCCTGGGAGACAGCGTTTGTGTTTGTGTGTGAGAAAGATACATTGAAGAGGAAGAGTCGTAGGTTCTCATATCTCAGGAGCGAAAGCCATCTCTGTATGAGGGGTGTGCGAGTGGCACACATGGGAATAGTAGAGAGAAATGAGACCCCGGGAGACAAAGTTTTGTGTTTGTGTGAGAGAAAGAGATTCCACATGGAGAATCATAGTTAGAGACACATAGCAGGGAGCGAGATATACTTAGAGAGAGATAGAGTGATGAAGGTCGAGGGAGAGAGTACCATCAGTGTGTTACGAAGATAAAAGATCATTGTCGACATATAGGTAGCACGAGAGATACCTGAGAGACGATGAACGCGTATAGGTCCAAAGAGATAGTCCTATATAAGCATGAGTGATAGCTATATGAGACGAATATCTGGATTAAAGGGGATTCAAATATTTAAACTGGAGATCACGACATCGATAATATCATAACGCAAATTGGTGTATCAAACATGCATATTCATTTGAATTTGGGCACACGTGTAATGTTATATAGTTTATCAATATTGGTGATCCATAGATTCTTCAATTACAAACAATGCATGGTTTATATGCAATTAATGTCTAAACGGGATTACACTATATGATGCGTGTGTGAAACACATTATACATGTTTGAGAAGTAAAAAAACCCGCATGAAACACACATTAATTGGAGACAGTTAGCGAGGAATGCATACATTGGATTTCAACATAAAGTGGTTTCAAATATTTGAAAATCCAAATTGATGGATACAACCTTATGAATCTGAGATCATGCCATTTGTAAACCATATTTATGTATAAATGGTGTTGTGCTTTTGAAAGTATATATAAAAAAATGATGTATATAGAATGTAATTCCAATTGAAAATAGATCCCGCCCGAAAAAAATAGAATACAAACGGGATTCGAATTGAGTTGGCACGGTAAACGTGCATTCTGCAAAATTTAAACGAAGCGAGGAAAGTCGCAGTAACCGCCCGAAACCAAAATCTGCGAGATGGAAATCACTACTGCCTATCCCTGCCACGCAAAGCCTATCTGCTGGATTTCTATAGGTTTCGATAGGGGTAGGTTTGTAATTTCACCCAAACGTGACGTAACCGCCTCTCACCCGGATTCATACATGGTGGGCGCCAAAACACAGTGTGTCCTCGGCCGAAATCGACTCCCTCCCCGATTCATATTCATACACGGTGGGCGCCAAAAACAAACTCTCGTCGGCAAATATTCGGTGTATGCGAGATTACCGTCCTATCCCCAACCGACTAATGTTGCTGTGATGTAGTAGAAATTTGAAACGGGGGCTAAGTTTGTAAATTTCCTCGCATTTGAGACAAGCGCGCCCTGAATACATGGTTCCCCCTTCCTCTCTACCTCCCTTTTCCCCATTCGTACTCCGTGGGCGCCAAAACACCCTCTCCACCCCACCCTCCTCCGTCCGCCGCCGTCCGCCACCCCATCCACCGCTGTCCTCCTCCACCATGCCGGAGCTGATACCCCGACGCCACTGTCCATTACAAGAGATCGACCTCTCTCATCCATGGCTTCAGACCGGGATCCTTGCATCCCGTCCTCTCGCTTCATCCCCGCCGTCGTCCACCTTGCCGAAGCCGCTCCTACGACCGCCTCGTCCACCGCGCCCCGCCGCCACCGTCTACCCTCCTAGATCTGCTTCCACGTCGCTGACAGCCATCGCTACCGCAGCACCGTCAAATTCTCAGCAGATGCGTACACGGCGCCGCACCAGAGGCGGTACTCTTTCGTATCTGCTCAACTTATTTATCGTAGCAAGAAAATAGATCGCCACTGCTTTACTCTGATTTCTTGTCTTGGTGCGAAGTTGCCTTTGCCCGGTTTGCACCTTCAGATCCGCCATGGCACGCTCAACACTATACTCCCAATGCTTATGGTTTTCCCCTTTTATATTCCACACTAGTTAAATCACAGTAGACTAAATTTCAAAATTGGGTCAGTCGATTTTTCAGAGCTCACCGGAGTTCACCGGTGCGAACGAAGGGTCTCGGGTGGTTGTGGGGCCTCGCCGAATGAAGAAAACTCGACGCGGGTGGGGGTTGGGGCGGGGGTGGGGGTGGCGGAGGAATACAGGCGGCGGGGGCCGGTGGTCCGGCCGGCAGCCCGTGCGGTGTTCTGTATGGGAAGAATCAGAGACGAGGAAGAAGATGGGTTAGGAGACATAGGATCTTCATCCAACCGCCTGAAATGGTCGAGAGACAACTGGGAGTTGCATTCTTAATGCGCTCTGGTTCATCATGTGTGGGCACTGCGCAACCAACATTTTATTATCCAAAATCTGCTTGCTCTTCTTTACCATGTTCCTCTTCCGTTCTTCTTTAATATGTACTCTCTCCATTCCTAAATACAAGTCTTTGTATCGATTCCACCATGGACTACATATGGAGCAAAATGAGTGAATCTACACTCTAAAATGTGTCCGGATACATCTGTATGTGATCCATAGTGGAAATCTCTACCAAGACTTATATTTTGGAACGGAGGGAGTATGATAGTGGTACAGTATGTTCCTTGTACTGAAGATGAGCAGGGACTTTTGCAGTGTAGAGGTCTATACGGTCGGTTGTGATGGACACTTTGAGCCTCTTTGGTTCGTAGGATCTTGTAAACATAGGAATAGGATTTGTAGTCACCTGCCCACTTGAATCCTATAAGAATAGCAAGGAAATGCGGGGAGCTGTGTCGCCTTTGAGAGTAACACTAATATTAACAGTACCGCACCTTCACTTGAAGAGAGCTGGTATCCGAAGCCTTTCTAGCCATACCGGCAATACTAGCACATATATTCCAGCAAGGTCCACTTTGCTGATTTTACTCTGATGCTTACGGTTTTCCCCGTTATATCTACACTATGATCTGTGTAGCTGCTTTGTGTCGCACTAGCAGCAGTCCACTCTTGAAGCTAAACACTGCAATGACTTACAAAATTGGCACCAAGGCATTGAGTGCCATTCTGGATGCAATGAAACTCATACGCTCCCCACCTATTGATTCTTTCTCAGAATATGATCCTAATGACTCTTGTTCAAAATTGCCACATATAGAGAGACAGCATGGAATTGCATTTCTTTGGGCGCTGTGATTCATCATGAGTGGGCAACCAACATTGTATGCAATGAAGCGGAACCTCAAGAATATGCTTCCTCTTCTGTTCTTTAACATGTTCCTCTTTGTTTATTCTGTATTTAGTACGTACAGTATGTTCCTTGTCAGGAAGGGGCGCAGGGACATCTGCAGTCAACAGCTGATAGACCTGGCCTGTACGTGATCGATAGGCTTTCAATTACTAGCGGCAATACAACACCATATTTTCAAGCCAGTTCCACTTTCCCGATTTGTATATCGTGGTTATGGTGTACCCCTGTTATGTACACTATGATCTGCCTAGTTGTTGTGTGCTCTTGTTATCATGGTTTGTCAATAAACTCTCTATATAGTATATTATGAACCTATCATCTGCCAGCCATCCTTACTTCTGGAGCCTATTGTTTTGTGTACTTGTGCCAGATTATATAAATGCACGCACCATATTACAGCACACATGAGCTCTCTCATCAGAATCCAGTGATAGCACACAAGTGTTTACAGGGGCGCACCTATATTAGAATATCATCTGCATTACAAAGATAATCTCACAACTATTTATGTTTTCATGGTTCTCAGATATTATACGCAATTACAGTGAATATCAGAATCCGCGCATCAGAAGAATATTGTGGAACACTGCAATGACTTACAAAATTAGCACCAAGGCATTGAGTGCCATTCTAGAAGCAATGAAACTCATACGCTCCCCACCTGTTGACTCTTGTTCAGAATATCATCCTAATGACTATTCTAACCTCGAGGAGACAAAGGCAGATGGCCTATCCTGTTCACCCATCAAGGTGCCTGTTCTAATTTGGCAAGGTTTTATTGATTGCGCGTATCTTGCATATGTTGTCTTGCATTTCTTCTACTTTGTTGCACCACCATCTGCTTAGTTTACTCATCATATAACTCGAGAAGCCATGCCCATCCATTATCAATACATATTCCATCTGTCATCATACCATGTTTTTCCACTCAAATGTTGTTCTTGTGCATCAGACATCAAAAAGGAAGAGGGTGATTGCCGAACCTGAAGGAGCACCAGCAAAGTCCTTGAAAAACGTGGTGGTGCCGGAGAAATCAGACAGCGCCCCACTTATATTGGCTGTACAACCAGTGACACTAAACGTAGGACCGACTCCAGCAGACTGTACCCATACTTCACTGGCCACACCACTAGCCCCACCACACAGGACCTGCACTCCAGCAAAAGGTATACCGATTTCATTTGCCATAGCACCAGCTGTACCACAGAAAAATCCTACTCCAGCAAAAAGTATGGCAAGTCCACCGGCCGAAGACCTATCCCAACTGCAGAGACGGCCAATTCCTGTAGATTGGAACCCCATTTCATTTATTCCCAGTTTAAAAGACAATGCTTTCAATGTTGTTAGGGGCTACGTGCATATATTCCCATCATGGGAAGATTATAGTGAAGACAAACACCATTTTCACATCTTCCTGTCCAACTTACGTGTAAGTGCTATTATTCATGGTTATTATTTTCCTGTTTTCTGCTGATCGAACACATCAATGATTTACATTACATTGTTGTAACTAGGCGAGGGTCAATCTGGATAGTCATGACGAGCAAAGCTTGCTTGTGCTTTTCAAGGAAGCATTGCAGCAGTATCGGTGTTACCTGAGGAAATCACACTTTGATGGCAAGTCTATAAACGAATTTCCGGTGAAGTCTCCTGTGCTAAATTTAGAAGACATTGAATGGAAAAACCTTGTTATGCACTGGTCTCGTTCCCAGGATGAGGTACTGTCTATGAAATCAAATGACAATTTGAAATTCTGCTTTTCCGCATGTGCCTTACGGATCTTTTTTGCAGGAAATCTGCTCGAAGAAGAATTCCGGTTTGAAAAGAACGACAGGATATTGCAAATATGTTGCCCGCTGCTTTGCTCTTGTTAGTACCTGTTGTCCTGTATCACTGTACTTGCATACATACCTTGTTCATTATGTGATAGCAGTATGCATGATAGCTTGCTTATCAATTGTTCGCTCCAAATTATCTGATCTGTATGAATGGTTACATTAGTGTAGAATATATCTAATGCCAATGATTTTTTTAGCTCTGCATTGTTCTTGTAAGTACATGCTGTCCTTTATCGGTGTACTTATATTGACAGGTAGTTGTTCATGTACCATCACTCTGCAGCTTATTTTCCTTTGCCCTCCATTTTCTACACATCAGATCTATATTTACTCCAACCATAAGGTTGGTACTAAAGAAGTTTAGCTGTGCATTGCTCTTGGCTGTGCCTTTTGCATGTATCGCTGCACATACATTTATAGCTAATTGGTTATGTAGCATCACTCTTCATATTATCTTAAATATTCTCCATTTTTTCGTATATTATCACATCTATATTTACTCTTAACAAAATGTAGAATAAAGGCAATGCTTATGAAGAAGATTCTGTGGTAAACTTCTTGAATTGCCCCCCCATCAGCATGGACAAGGGCTTTATAGAGCCTGTCTTCACCAGTAATGTAAGTTTGTCCTTCTCAAGCCTTCAAACTTTGTTGTGTATATTTGGTTAGGCATGACTGCAATAGCTGTTTATTTTTGGTGTTTGCATCAAATTGCATGTTTAAAGTTTATTATGTAGTTCATAAACAAAAGTTTGTCCTTCTCAATTTAAGTTTTCAGTTGTACAACCAAGTTCCTTCTTCATACTATGTAAATTAAACTATATAGAGCAAGTGATCTTCTTTTGCACTGCATGTATGCTTCTGTTCTTCATCCGTAATCCAGTGGTGTGGTGAACCTACCCACTACAACACAATGTCATATTCTGCAATGTCTTAACTATGAACAATGTCATATCATTCTACTATTATTTAAACCGTCTCTTTATTTGCCAATCTGAAATGGGATAAATTGACAGCACACTAACCATTGATACTTATGAGTTCTTGATCTGTAATCCAGTGGTGTCGTGAAGCTGCCAACTCCTTCACAATGTCATTTCCTGCCATGTCTTGACCTGAACAGTACCATATTGTGTTAATGCAATTTTAAACTGTGTCACTTTATTCGTCAGTAAGAAATGTGATGAATTGTCAGCACTGATACTTTTATGTGCAAAACCTGTCATATGTCTGCTTGTTTATCTTTCAGAGTGAGGAAGATATAAGTGTTGAACAAGCGCAGTCTCATCATCTTGCTCAGGTGGTTGCGCTGCAGCTCGCCAACAGGGCTAACCTTTCTTGAACTCTATTGAAGTGCTGTCGGTTTTGTATATTATTTTGTCGGCGTGTTTATTTGCACTGGTGGCGATCTTTGATGCCCAGTGTATGTAATCTGTTGTCTGCTTGTGCTTTATTATCATAGTGGCGAACTTTGATGCCCAGTGGATGTAATATGCCATAATTTCTTTATTGTATAGTCTAGGTTTTTTCTTATTCATGATGCCGCAGTTATTTTACTGTACATATATCTTGTCTTCGCAGTAAACCGGCCAAACCGTAAAATTACCGTACATAATCGGGCCGTCATGCAATCACGATGTATGATCCGCATCATGGGCCTCGTCAAACTGGCCCACTAGTAGATTCGGGCCTTTAATAGGCCGAGTAACCCCCGACCCTCTATTCGCAAGAAAACTCAATGGGCTTTTAGGAGGCTGAGAAGTAGGTTGGGCCTAAAACGTGCCGAACAGCTCACGGGCTGGCAGTAGCCCGAAATGGACCCGGCCCATGATTGTGCGAATCAAATCACGGGCTTTTAACAGGCCAAAATTGTCTCGATCCTTGTTTGGCCCAATTAGATATTTGCTGTGAGCAAGCCGGATGAAAACCCGGGCCGTAGTTAGGCCCAACTATATGACGGGCTTTTAACAGGCCGAAATTAATATAGGGCCGAAATGTCAAACGGGCCCTTAATAGGCCGAAACTAATATCAGGCCGAATTACTAAATGGGCCTTTAGCAAGTGGGCCCAAAAGCATAGCGTCCAGTTAACGGGCCCAATCTGATATGGGCCATAATTGAGGCCAAAGCCTCTTAAAGGGTCGGACCTGATCTGGGCCGTGATTTGGCCCAGAACGTGGGAGGCATTTAATGGGCCAGATCTCATATGGGCCATTATTAGGCCCGGAACGTGGCAGGCCATTAATGGACCGGATCAAATATGGGCCGGCATTTGGCCCAAAACATGGCAGCGAGTTAATGGGCCGGCCTACTAGGGTCCTCAAAATCTTGTGGGCCTACAGCTAGGCCGGCCCATTAGTGTCGGTGAAATCTCGTGGGCCTTTAGCTGGGCCGGCCCATTATGATCCGCAAGAATTTTGTGGGCCTTTACCTGGGCCGGCCCATTATGGCACACAAAAATCTTGTGGGCCTTTACCTTGGCCGGCCCATTATGGCCCGCGAAATCTTGTGGGCCTTTAGCTGGGCCAGCCCATTATGGTCCGCAAAATCTCGTGGGCCTTTAGCAGGGCCGGCCCATTATGGTCCGCAAAATCATGTGGGCCTTTAGTTGGGCCGGCCCATTTAAACTTGATGGGCCGTGCAACGTGTCGACGTATCATAGGCGCCTTCTGTCCAATGAGTGGATGACATCTGTCCCAACGATGAGCCGACACGTGTTTCCTCCAACCAATGATGATTTTACACGTGGAAAATCCCCATTGGTCACGGCTGTTAACGGGTTATCGGATCCAAAACCCGACCCGATAGCATAACGGCGTTCCGTTATGGTGGATGCCATGTGTCGGTCACCCTTGACGAAAGCACTTCTGTGACGCGCGATTTATCGTCATGGAAGTGGACACTTCCGTGATGATAATTTTGGTAATGTCATGGAACACTTCTACGACAGCACAGGTATGACTATCTTGATTCTGTCATAAATTTGTCATGGATGTACACGCATGACAAAAAACGCGACCTACTGTGACAAACACGTATCATCATGGAAGTGTATATTTTTATAGTGAAGAGACATCATAGATCGCACCATATCTAATAAAGTACGATTACGACGTTCGGACACACCATTACGCTGTGGTGTTCCGGGTGGCGTGAGTTGCGAAACTATTCCGCATTGTTTCAAATGAAGACCAAACTCGTAACTCAAATATTCTCCTCCACGATCAGATCGTAGATCCACTTCACTCTGAAATTCTTTGAACTTTTCAAATGTTTCAGACTTATGTTTCATCAAGTAGATATACCCATATCTGCTCAAATCATCTGTGAAGGTCAGAAAATAGCGATACCCTCCGCGAGCATCAACACTCATCGGACCACATACATCAGTATGTATTATTTCCAACAAGTCTGTTGCTCGCTCCATTGTTCCGGAGAACGGAGTTTTAGTCATCTTGCCCATGAGGCATGGTTCGCAAGCATCAAGTGATTCATAATCAAGTAATTCCAAAAGCCCATCAGAATGGAGTTTCTTCATGCTCTTTACACCAATATGACCCAAACGGCAGTGCCACAAATAAGTTGCACTATCATTATTAAACTGATATATTTTGGCTTCAATACTATGAAATGTGTATCACTTCTATCGAGATTTAGTAAAAATAGACCACTCATTAAGGGTGCATGACCATAAAAGATATTACTCATATAAATAGAACAACCATTATTCTCTGATTTAAATGAATAACCGCCTCGCATCAAACAAGATCCAGATATAATGTTCATGCTTAACGCTGGCACCAAATAACAATTATTCAGGTCTAAAACTAATCCCGAAGGTAGATGTAGAGGTAGCGTGCCGACGGCGATCACATCGACTTTGGAACCATTTCCCACGCGCATTGTCACCTCGTCCTTAGCCAATCTTCACTTAATCCGTAGCCCCTGCTTCGAGTTGCAAATATTAGCAACAGAACCAGTATCAAATACCCAGGCGCTACTGCGAGCATTAGTAAGGTACACATCAATAACATGTATATCAAATATACCTTTCACTTTGCCATCCTTCTTCTCCGCCAAATACTTGGGGCAGTTCCGCTTCCAGTGACCAGTCCCTTTGCAGTAGAAGCACTCAGTCTCAGGCTTAGGTCCAGACTTGGGCTTCTTCACTAGAGCAGCAACTTGTTTGCCGTTCTTCTTCAAGTTCCCCTTCTTCCCTTTGCCCTTTTTCTTGAAACTGGTGGTCTTATTGACCATCAACACTTGATGCTCCTTCTTGATTTCTACTTCCGCAGCCTTTAGCATTGCGAACATCTCGGGAATCGTCTTATCCATCCCTTGCATATTATAGTTCATCACTTAGCTTTTGTAGCTTGGTGGCAGTGATTGGACAACTCTGTCAATGACACTATCAACTGGAAGATTAACTCCCAGCTGAGTCAAGTGATTGTGGTACCCAGACATTCTGAGTATATGCTCACTGACAGAACTATTCTCCTCCATTTTGCAGCTGTAGAACTTATTGGAGACTTCATATCTCTCAATTCGGGCATTTGCTTGAAATATTAACTTCAACTCCTGGAACATCTCATATGCTCCATGACGTTCAAAACGTCGGTGAAGTCCGGTTGTAAGCCGTAAAGCATGGCACACTGAACTATCGAGTAGTCATCAGCTTTGCTCTGCCAGGTGTTCACAACATCTGGCGTTGCTCCTGCAGTAGGTTTGGCACCCAACGGTGCTTCCAGGATGTAATTCTTCTGTGCAGCAATGAGGATAATCCTCAAGTTACGGACCCAGTCTGTGTAATTGCTACCATCATCTTTCAACTTGGCTTTCTCTAGGAACGCATTAAAATTCAACGGAACTACAACACGGGCTATTTATCTACAACATAGACATGCAAAATACTATCAGGTACTAAGTTCATGATAAATTAAAGTTCAATTAATCATATTACTTAAGAACTCCCACTTAGATAGGCATCCCTCTAATCATCTAAGTGATCATGTGATCCATATCAACTAAACCATGTCCGATCATCACGTGAGATGGAGTAGTTTCCAATGGTGAACATCACTATGTTGATCATATCTACTATTTGACTCACGCTCGACCATTCGGTCTCAGTGTTCTGAGGCCATATCTGCATATGCTAGGCTCATCAAGTTTAACTCGAGTATTCTGCGTGTGCAAAACTGGCTTGCACCCGTTGTATGTGAACGTAGACCTTATCACACCCGATCATCACGTGGTGTCTCGGCACGACGAACTGCAGCAACGGTGCATACTCAGGGAGAACACTTATACCTTGAAATTTAGTGAGAGATCATCTTATAATGCTACCGTCGTACTAAGCAAAATAAGATGCATAAAGGATAAACATCACATGCAATCAATATAAGTGATGTGATATGGCCATCATCATCTTGTGCCTTTGATCTCCATCTCCAAAGCACCGTCATGATCACCATCATCACCGGCTTGACACCTTGATCTCCAGCGAAGCATCGTTGTCGTCTCGCCAACTATTGCTTCTACGACTATCGCTACCGCTTAGTGATAAAGTAAAGCAATTACATGGTGATTGCATTTCATACAATAAAGCGACAACCATATGGCTCCTGCCAGTTGCCATAACTGAGTTACAAAACATGATCATCTCATACAACAATTTATATAATCACGTATTGACCATATCACATCACAACATGCCCTGCCAAAACAAGTTAGACGTCTTCTACTTTGTTGTTCCAAGTTTTACGTGGCTGCTACGAGCTTAGCAAGAACCGTTCTTACCTACGCATCAAAACCACAATGATTTTCCATCAAGTTTGTTGTTTTAACCTTCAACAAGGACCGGGCGTAGTCACACTCGATTCAACTAAAGTTGGAGAAACAGACACCCACTAGCCACTTGTGTGCGAAGCACGTCGGTAGAACCAGTCTCGCGTAAGCGTACGCGTAATGTCGGTCTGAGCCACTTCATCCAACAATACCACCGAATCAAAGTATGACATGCTGGTAAGAAGTATGACTATTATCGCCCAGAACTCTTTGTGTTCTACTCGTGCATATAACATCTATGCATAGACTTGGCTCGGATGCCACTGTTGGGGAACGTAGTATTTCGAAAAAATTGCCTATGCACACGCAAGATCCATCTAGGTGATGCATAGCAACGAGCGGGCAGAGTGTGTCCACATACCCTCGTAGACCGAAAGCGGAAGCGTTTAGTAACGCGGTTGATGTAGTCGAACGTCTTCACGATCCAACCGATCCAAGTACCGAACGCACGGCACCTCCGTAATCTGCAGACGTTCAGCTCGGTGACGTCCCTCGTACTCTTGATCCAGCTAAGGCCGAGGGAGAGTTCCGTCAGCACGACGACGTGGTGACGGTGTTGATGAAGTTACCGACGCAGGGCTTCGCCTAAGCACTACAACGATATGACCGAGGTGGAAATCTGTGGAAGGGGGCACCGCACACGGCTAAGACAACTGTCAACTTGTGTGTCTATAGGGTGCCCCCTCCGCCGTGTATAAAGGAGTGAAGGAGGGGAGGGCTGGCCCTCATAGGGCGCGCCCAAGGGGGGAGTCCTACTCCTAGTAGGAGTAGGTTTCCCCCCTTCCCTTGTTGGAGTAGGAGAAGAAGGAAGAGGGAGAGAGAGAGGGAAGGAAAGGGGGGCTGGCCCCCCACCCAATTCGGATTGGGCTTGGGGGGGCCTCCACCTAGCCGTCTCCTCCTCTCTCCCACTAAGGCCGAATAACGCCCATTGACTCCCCGGGGGGTTCCAGTAACCCCCCGTACTCCGGTAAATGCCCGAACTCATCCGGAACCCTTCCGGTGTCCAAACATAACCTTCCAATATATCAATCTTTATGTATCGACCATTTCGAGACTCCTCGTCATGTCCATGATCACATCCGGGACTTCGAACTACCTTTGGTACATCAAAACACATAAACTCATAATACCGATCGTCATCGAACGTTAAGCGTGCGGACCCTTTGTGAACTATGTAGACATGACCGAGACTCACTTCTGGTCAATAACCAATAGCGGAACCTGGATGCTCATATTGGTTCCTACATATTACGAAGATCTTTATCGGTGAAACCGCATAACAACATATGGTGTTCCCTTTGTCATCGGTATGTTACTTGCCCGAGATTCGATCGTCGGTATCTCAATACCTAGTTCAATCTCGTTACCGGCAAGTCTCTTTACTCGTTCCGTAATGCATCATCCCGTGACTAACTTATTAGTCACATTTCTTGCAAGGCTTATAGTGATGTACATTACTGAGAGGGCCCAGAGATACCTCTCCGACAATCGGAGTGAAAAATCCTAATCTCGATCTATGCCAACTCAACAAACACCATCGGAGACACCTGTAGAGCATCTTTATAATCACCCAGTTATGTTGTGACATTTGATAGCACATAAAGTGTTCCTCCGGTATTCGGGAGTTGCATAATCTCATAGTCATAGGAACATGTATAAGTTATGAAGAAAGCAATAGTAATAAACTAAACGATCCTAGTGCTAAGCTAACGGATGGGTCAAGTCAATCACATCATTCTCTAATGATGTGATCCCGTTCATCAAATGACAACTCTTTGTCCATGGATAGGAAACTTAATCATCTTTGATTAACGAGCTAGTCAAGTAGAGGCATACTAGTGACACTATGTTTGTCTATGTATTCACACATGTACTAAGTTTTCGGTTAATACAATTCTAGCATGAATAATAAACATTTATCACGATATAAGGAAATATAAATAACAACTTTATTATTTCCTCTAGGGCATATTTCCTTCAAGGAGGCCCCACATCAAGAAGAAGGGTCGCCGGCGAGGAGGCGGCGCTGCAAGAAGAAGGGTCGCCGGGAAGGAGGCGGTGCTGCAAGAAGAAGCGTAGCCGGCGAGGCGCTGCAAGAAGAAGGGTTCCCAGCGAGGAGGCTGAGCAGCCAGTAAGCAGCAGTGAAGGTGTGAACTTGGAAAGCAAGGAGTAGTAGTGGAAATGTGGCTTTTGGTAGGAGGGAGGGGGCGGGGACCAAAAAATTTCGCTCGGTGCCGCGAGAAACTGACGCGCAAGTGTGGTTCAAGCGGAGGCGGTGGACTGTAGACCACGAAGCTTCCTGCGTAAGCAAGACAAGACGGTGCGCCAAGATATTTTATATCGCATCCCACACGATTCTTTTGAAAGAAATATGCCCTAGAGGCAATAATAAAGTTGTTATTTATATTTCCTTATATCATGATAAATGTTTATTATTCATGCTAGAATTGTATTAACCGGAAACTTAGTACATGTGTGGATACATAGACAAACAGCGTGTCACTAGTATGCCTCTACTTGACTAGCTCGTTGAATCAAAGATGGTTTAGTTTCCTAACCATAGACATGAGTTGTGATTTGATTAATGGGATCACATCATTAGTGAATGATGTGATTGACTTGACCCATTCGGTTAGCTTAGCATTTGATCGTTTAGTATATTGCTATTGCTTTCTTCATGACTTATACATGATCCTATGACTATGAGATTATGCAACTCCCGAATACCAGAGGAACACTTTGTGTGCTACCAAACGTCACAACGTAACTGGGTGATTATAAAGGTGCTCTATAGGTGTCCCCGATGGTACTTGTTGAGTTGGCATAGATCAAGATTAGGATTTGTCACTCCGATTGTCGGAGAGGTATCTCTGGGCCCTCTCAGTAATGCACATCACTATAAGCCTTGCAAGCAATGTAACTAATGAGTTAGTTGCGGGATGATGCATTACGGAACGAGTAAAGAGACTTGCCGGTAACGAGATTGAACTAGGTATTGAGATACCGACGATCGAATCTCGGGCAAGTAACATACCGATGACAAAGGGAACAAAGTATGTTGTTATGCGGTTTGACCGATAAAGATCTTCGTAGAATATGTAGGAACCAATATGAGCATCCAGGTTCCGCTATTGCTTATTGACCGGAGACTTGTCTCGGTCATGTCTACATAGTTCTCAAACCCGTAGGGTCCGCACGCTTAACGTTCGGTGATGATCGGTATTATGAGTTTATGTGTTTTGATATACCGAAGTTGTTCGGAGTCCCTGATGAGATCGGGGACATGACGAGGAGTCTCGAAATGGTCGAGACATAAAGATCGATATATTGGACGACTATATTCGGACATCTGAAAGGTTCTGAGTGGTGAGTACCGGAGAGTTACGGGAATTCGCCGGGGAGAAGTTATGCGCCTTATGGGCCATAAGAAGGAAGCACACCAGCCCACAAGGGGCTGGTGCGCCCCCTCGGGCAGGAGGCCGAATTGGAATAGGTTTGGGGGGTGGCGGCCCCCTTTCCTTCTCTCCTACTCCTCCCTCCCTTCCTCTCCTACTCCAACTAGGGAAGGGGGGAATCCTACTCCCGGTGGGAGTAGGACTCTCCTACGGTGCGCCATAGAGAGGGCCGGCCCCTCCCCTCCTCCACTCCTTTATATACAGGGGAGGGGCACCCCATAGACACAACAATTGATCATTGATCTTTTAGCCGTGTGCGGTGCCCCCCTCCACCATAATCCACCTCAGTCATATCGTAGCGGTGCTTAGGGAAGCCCTGCGTCGGTAGCATCATCATCACCGTCATCACGCCGTCGTGCTGACGGAACTCTCCCTCGAAGCTCAGCTGGATCGGAGTTCGTGGGACGTCACCGAGCTGAACGTGTGCTGACCTCGGAGGTGCCGTGCGTTCGGTACTTGGATCGGTCGAATCGTGAAGACGTACGACTACATCAACCGCGTTCTCATAACGCTTCCGCTTATGGTCGAGGGTACGTGGACAACACTCTCCCCTCTCGTTGCTATGCATCACCATGATCTTGCGTGTGCATAGGATTTTTTTTGAAATTACTACGTTCCCCAATAGTGGCATCCGAGCCAGGTTTATGCGTAGATGTTATATGCACGAGTAGAACACAAGTGAGTTGTGGGCAATACAAGTCGTACTGCTTACCAGCATGTCATACTTTGATTCGGCGGTATTGTTGGATGAAGCGGCCCGGACCGACATTACGCGTACGCTTACGCGAGACTGGTTCTACCGACGTGCTTTGCACACAGGTGGCTGGCGGGTGTCAGTTTCTCCAACTTTAGTTGAATCGAGTGTGGCTATGCCCGGTCCTTGTGAAGGTTAAAACAACACATACTTGACGAAATATCGTTGTGGTTTTGATGCGTAGGTAAGAACGGTTCTTGCTCAGCCCGTAGCAGCCACGTAAAACTTGCAACATCAAAGTAGAGGACGTCTAACTTGTTTTTGCAGGGCATGTTGGGATGTGATATGGTCAAGACGTGATGAGATATAAATTGTTGTATGAGATGATCATGTTTTGTTAATGTTATCGGCAACTGGCAGGAGCCTTATGGTTGTCTCTTTATTGCATAAGATGCAAGTGCCATGTAATTGCTTTACTTTATCGCTATGCGATAGCAATAGTTGCAAAAGCAATAGCTGGTGAGACGACCATGTGACGACATGTTGATAAAAGATCAAGATGATGGAGATCATGGTGTCATGCCGGTAATAATGAAGATCACGACAGTACTTTGGAGATGGAGATCAAAAGGACAAGATGATGATGGCCATATCATGTCACATATTTTGATTGCATGTGATGTTTATCTTTTATACATCTTATTTTGCTTTGTTTCGATGGTAGCTTTATAAGATGATCCCTTACTAAAATTTCAAGGTATAAGTGTTCTTCCTGAGTATGCACCGTTGTGACAGTTCTTCGTGCCGAGACACCACGTGATGATCGGGTGTGATAAGCTCTACGTTCACATACAACGGGTGCAAGCCAGTTTTGCACACGCAGAATACTCGGGTTAAACTTGACGAGCCCAGCATATGCAGATATGGCCTCGGAACACTGGAGACTGAAAGGTCGAGCGTGAATCATATAGTAGATATGATCAACATAGTGATGTTCACCATTGAAAACTACTCCATCTCATGTGATGATCGGACATGGTTTAGTTCATTTGGATCACGTGATCATTTAGATGACTAGAGGGATGTCTATCTAAGTGGGAGTTCTTAAGTAATATGATTAATTGAACTTTAAATTTATCATGAACTTAGTCCTGGTAGTATTAGCATATCTATGTTGTAGATCAATAGCTCGCGTTTAGCTCCCCTGTTTTATTTTTGATATGTTCCTAGAGAAAACAAAGTTGAAAGATGTTAGTAGCAATGATGCGGATTGGATCCGTGATCTGAGGATTATCCCCATTACTACACAGAATAATTATGTCGTTGATGCACCACTAGGTGACAGACCGATTGCAGGAGCAGATGCAGACGTTATGAACGTGTGGCAAGCTCGATATGATGACTAATTGATAGTTTAGTGCGCCATGCTTTACGGCTTAGAATCGGGGCTTCAAAGACGTTTTGATCGCCATGGAGCATCTGAGATGTTCCAAGAGTTGAAATTAGTATTTCAGACTCATGCCCATGTCAAAAGGTATGAGACCTTTGACAAGCACTTTGCCTACAAGATGGAGGAGAATTGCTCAGCTAGTGAGCATGTCTCAGAATGTCTGTACAATCACTTGAATCAAGTGGGAGTTAATCTTCCAGATAAAATAGTGATTGATAGAGTTCTCTAGTCACTATCACCAAGTTACTAGAACTTCATGATGAACTATAATATGCAAGGGATAACAGAAACGATTCCCAAGCTCTTCGTGATGCTGAAATCGACGAAGGTAGAAATCAATAAAAGCATCAAGTGTTGATGGTTGACAAGACCACTAGTTTCAAGAAAAGGGCAAAGGGAGGAAGGGGAAATTCAAGAAGAACGGGAAGCAAGTTGCTGCTCAAGTGAACAAGCCCAAGTCTGGACCTAAGCCTGAGACTAAGTGCTTCTACTGCAAAGGGACTGGTCACTGGAAGCGGAACTGCCCCAAGTATTTGGCGGATAAGAAGGATGGCAAAGTGAACAAAGGTATATTTGATATACATGTTATTGATGTGTACTTTACTAGTGTTTATAGCAACCCCTCAGTATTTGATACTAGTTCAGTTGCTAAGATTAGTAACTCGAAATGGGAGTTGCAGAATGAACAGAGACTAGTTAAGGGTGAAGTGACGATGTGTGTTGGAAGTGGTTCCAAGATTGATATGATCATCATCGCACACTCCCTATACTTTCGGGATTAGTGTTGAACCTAAATAAATTTTATTTGGTGTTTGCGTTAAGCATGAATATGATTTGATCATGTTTATTGCAATATGGTTATTCATTTAAAGTCAGAGAATAATTGTTGTTCTGTTTACATGAATAAAACCTTCAATGGTCATACACCCAAGGTGAATGGTTTATTGAATCTCAATCGTAGTGATACACATATTCATAATATTGAAGCCAAAAGATGCAAAGATAATAATGATAGTGCAACTTATTTGTGGCACTGCCGTTTAGGTCATATTGGTGTAAAGCGCATGAAGAAAATCCATGCTGATGGGCTTTTGGAATCACTTGATTATGAATCAGTTGATGCTTGCGAACCATGCCTCATGGACAAGATGACTAAGACTCCGTTCTTCGGAACAATAGGAGCGAGCAACAGACTTGTTGGAAATAATACATACTGATGTATGCAGTCCGATGAGTGTTGAGGCTCGCGACGGGTATCGTTATTTTCTGACCTTCACAGATGTTTTGAGCAGATATGGGTATATCTACTTGATGAAACATAAATCTGAAACATTTGAAAACTTCAAAGAATTTCATAGTGGAGTGGAAAATCATCGTAACAAGAAAATAAAGTTTCTATGATCTGATCATGGAGGAGAATATTTGAGTTATGAGTTTGGTCTTCATTTGAAGCAGTGCAGAATAGTTTCGCAACTCACGCTACCTGGAACACCACAGCGTAATGGTGTGTACGAACATCGTAACCGTACTTTATTAGATATGGTACAATCTATGATGTTTCTTACCGATTTACCACTATCTTTTTGGGGTTATGGATTAGAGACAGCTACATTCACGTGAAATAGGGCACCATCTAAATCCCCTGAGACGACACCGTATGAACTATGGTTTGGCAAGAAACCTAAGCTGTCGTTTCTTAAAGTTTGGGGTTGCGATGCTTATGTGAAAAAGTTTCATCCTGATAAGCTCAAACCCAAATCGGAGAAATGTGTCTTCATAGGATACCCAAAGGAGACAGTTGGGTACACCTTCTATCATAGATCCAAAGGCAAGACATTTGTTGCTAAGAATGGATCCTTTCTAGAGAAGGAGTTTCTCTCGAAAGAAGTGAGTGGGAGGAAAGTAGAACTTGATGAGGTAACTGTACCTGCTCCATTATTGGAAAGTAGTTCATCACAGAAATCTGTTCCTGTGACTCCTACACCAATCAGTGAGGAAGCTAATGATGATGATCATGTAACTTCAAATCAAGTTACTACCGAACCTCGTAGGTCAACCAGAGTAAGGTCCGCACCAGACGAACCTACGAACTATGGGGAAGCGATGATGAGCCCAGATTCCGCGAAATGTCTTGAGGCCATGAAATCTGAGATGGGAACCATGTATGGGAACAAAGTGTGGACTTTGGTTGACTTGCCCAATGATCGGCAAGCCATAGAAAATAAATGGATCTTCAAGAGGAAGACGGACGCTGATAGTAGTATTACTATCTACAAAGCTAGACTTGTCAAAAAAGGTTTTGACAAAGTTCAAGGTGTTGACTACGATGAGAGTTTCTCACTCATATATATGCTTAAAGTCTGTCCGAATCATGTTAGCAATTGCCACATTTTATGAAATTTGGCAAATGGATGTCAAAACTGCATTCCTTAATGGATTTCTTAAAGAAGAGTTGTATATGATGCAACCAGAAGGTTTTGTCAATCCAAAAGATGCTAAGAAAGTGAGTAAGCACCAGTGATCCATTTATGGACTGGTGCAAGCATCTCCGAGTTGGAATGTACGCTTTGATAGAGTGATCAAAGCATATAGTTTTATACAGACTTGCGGTGAAGCCTGTATTTACAAGAAAGTGAGTGGGAGCACTACAGCCTTTCTGATAAGTATATGTGAATGACATATTGTCGATCGGAACTGATGTAGAATTTTCTGGAAAGCATAAAGGAGTGTTTGAAAGGAGTTTTTCAAAGAAAGACCTCGGTGAAGCTGCTTACATATTGAGCATCAAGATCTATAGAGATAGATCAAGACGCTTGATAAGTTTTTTCAATGAGTACATACCTTGACAAGTTTTTGAAGTAGTTCAAAATGGAACAGTCAAAGAAAGAGTGCTTGCCTGTGTTCCAAGGTGTGAAGTTGAGTAAGACTCAAAGCCCGACCACAGCAGAACATAGAGAGAGAATGAAAGTAATTCCCTATGCCTCAGCCATAGGTTCTATAAAGTATGCCATGCTGTGTACCAGACCTATTGTATACCCTGCCCTGATTTTGGCAAGTGAGTACAATTTTGATCTAGGAGTAGATCACTGGACAGCGGTCAAAAATTATCCTTAATGGACTAAGGAAATATTTCTCGGTTATGGAGGTGATAAAGAGTTCGTCGTAAAGAGTTACGTCGATGCAAGCTTTGACACCGATCTCGATGACTCTAAGTCACAATCCGGACACATATTGAAAGTGGAAGCAATTAGCTAGAGTAGCTCCGTGCAGAGCATTGTAGACATAGACATTTGCAAAATACATACGGATCTGAATGTGGCAGACCCGTTGACTAAATTTCTCTCACAAGCAAAACATGATCAAACCTTAGTACTCTTTGGGTGTTAATCACATAGCAATGTGAACTAGATTATTGACTCTAGTAAACCCTTTGGCTGTTGCTCACATGACGATGTGAACTATGGGTGTTAATCAGATGGTGATGTGAACTATTGATGTTAAATCACATGGCGATGTGATCTAGATTATTGACTCTAGTGCAAGTGGGAGACTGAAAGAAATATGCCCTAGAGGCAATAATAAAGTTGTTATTTATATTTCCTTATATCATGATAAATGTTTATTATTCATGCTAGAATTGTATTAACCGGAAACTTAGTACATGTGTGGATACATAGACAAACAGAGTGTCACTAGTATGCCTCTACTTGACTAGCTCGTTGAATCAAAGATGGTTAAGTTTCCTAGCCATAGACATGAGTTATCATTTGATTAACGGGATCACATCATTAGTGAATGATGTGATTGACTTGACCCATTCTGTTAGCTTAGCATTTGATCATTTAGTATATTGCTATTGCTTTCTTCATGACTTATACATGATCCTATGACTATGACATTATGCAACTCCCAAATACTAGAGGAACACTTTGTGTGCTACCAAACGTCACAACGTAACTGGGTGATTATAAAGGTGCTCTATAGGTGTCTCCGATGGTACTTGTTGAGTTGGCATAGATCAAGATTAGGATGTGTCACTCCGATTGTCGGAGAGCTCTGGGCCCTCTCGGTAATGCACATCACTATAAGCCTTGCAAGCAATGTTACGAATGAGTTAGTTGCGGGATGATGCATTACGGAACGAGTAAAGAGACTTGCCGGTAATGAGATTGAACTAGGTATTGAGATACCGATGATTGAATCTCGGGCAAGTAACATACCGATGACAAAGGGAACAAAGTATGTTGTTATGCGGTTTGACCGATAAAGATCTTCGTAAAATATGTAGGAACCAATATGAGCATCCAGGTTCCGCTATTGGTTATTGACCGGAGATGTGTCTCGGTCATGTCTACATAGTTCTCGAACCCGTAGGGTCCGCACGCTTAACGTTCGGTGACGATCAGTATTATGAGTTTATGTGTTTTGATATACCGAAGGTAGTTCGGAGTCCCTGATCAGATCGGGGACATGACGAGGAGTCTCGAAATGGTCGAGACGTAAAGATCGATATATTGGACGACTATAGTCAGACATCGGAAAGGTTCTGAATGGTTCGGGTATTTATCGTAGTACCGGAGAGTACGGGGATTCGCCGGGGAGAAGTTATGGGCCTTATGGGCCATAAGAAGGAAGCACACCAGCCCACAAGGGGCTGGTGCGCCCCCCTTGGGCAGGAGGCCGAATTGGAATAGGTTTGGGGGGTGGTGGCCCCCCTTTCCTTCTCTCCTACTCCTCCTTCCCTTCCTCACCTACTCCAACTAGGGAAGGGGGGAATCCTACTCCCGGCGGGAGTAGGACTCTCCTAGGGCGCGCCATAGAGAGGGCCGGCCCCTCCCCTCCTCCACTCCTTTATATACGGGGGAGGGGTCACCCCATAGACACAATAATTGATCATTGATCTTTTAGCCGTGTGCGGTTCCCCCCTCCACCATAATCCACCTCGGTCATATCGTATCGGTGCTTAGGCGAAGCCCTGCGTCAGTAGCATCATCATCACCGTCATCACGCCATCGTGCTGACGGAACTCTCCCTCGAAGCTCTACTGGATCGGAGTTCGTGGGACGTCACCGAGCTGAACGTGTGCTGAACTCGGAGGTGTCGTGTGTTCGGTACTTGGATCAGTCGGGTCGTGAAGACGTACGACTACATCAACCGCGTTCTCATAACGCTTCCGCTTATGGTCGAGGGTACGTGGACAACACTCTCCCCTCTCGTTGCTATGCATCACCATGATCTTGCGTGTGCGTAGGATTTTTTTTGAAATTACTACGTTCCCCAACATCTTTCTAGTAACTGTTTGTGGTATACCTGATTTTTTCATTATGTTTTGAAAGACAAAATGGTGTTACGGAGGGAAAGGATGGTGTTTGAATTGCTAGAACATTTACGTACAGTGAACATGCAACTAGTACATGAGTGTCGTGTTTAAATTTGGAATTATTCTGGGTTCGTTTGGCATTTTTATGCATTAATTGAGTTTCTGGGCATTTAATGTGCATAATTCAAATTTGAACTACAGGCACATGCTCCAATGCACCAAAGTTGTTTGAAAAATCACATGTGTGTCCTTGGGTGAATTTCTAGGTCCCATGCAAGAGATGGGAGTGAAATTCAAACATCTAGGCGTCATGGCTCGGCCGGAAAGATTGAGAAACTTGGTTTTTAAATTCTAGTAAATCCAAAACACGCCTGAAAATCATGAAACTTGGCATGGTGTCATGACATGGCACCAACATGCTGCGGTAATTTTTTTGGCCGAATTGGGACAAGCTTTGGTGTAAGCTTCTTGGAAACCGGAGCTTCCCTGAAGAAGGCTCGTGGTTCCGAGAGGGAACGTGTCACCTCCGTGTGCGAAACGACATACGTACACTGCCTTCTCCCGCCTTAATTTTTCTACACATGCAGATTGGACCAAATAGAAGTACCGTGCTAAATTTTGGAACTATTCTGGGTTCGTTTGGCCTTTTTATGCATTAATTGAGTTTCTGCGCATTTAATGTGCATAATTCAAATTTGAACTACAAGCACAGGCTCCAGTGCACCAAAGTTGTTTGAAAATTCACATGTGTGTCCTTCGGTGAATTTCTAGGTCCCATGCAAGAGATGGGAATGAAATTCAAACATCTGGGCGTCGTCGCTCGGCCAGAAAGATTTAGAATCTTGGTTTTTTAATTCCTGTAAATCCAAAACACGCCTGAAAATCATGAAACTTGGCATGGTGTCATGACATGGCACCAACATGCTGCGGTAATTTTTTTGGCCGAGTTGGGACAAGCTTTGGTGTAAGCTTCTTGCAAACCGGAGCTTCCCTCAAGAAGGCTCGTGGTTCCGAGAGGGAACGTGTGACCTCCGTGTGCAAAATGACATACGTACACTGCCTTCTCCCTCCTTAATTTTTTTACACTGGCAGATTAGACCAAATAGAAGTACCGTGCTAAATTTTGGAATTATTCCAGGTTCGTTGGGCCCTTTTTATGCATTAATTGAGTTTCTGCGCATTTAGTGTGCATAATTCAAATTTGAACTACAAGCACAGGCTCCAGTGCACCAAAGTTGTTTCAAAAATCACATGTGTGTCCTTGGGTGAATTTCTAGGTCCCATGCAAGAGATGGGAGTGAAATTCAAACATCTGGACGTCGTGGCTTGCCGGAAAGATTGAGAAACTTGGTTTTTTAATTCCTGTAAATCCAAAACACGCCTGAAAATCATGAAACTTGGCATGGTGTCATGACATGGCACCAACATGCTGCGTTAATTTTTTTGGCCGAATTAGGACAAGTTTTGTTATAAGCTTCTTGCAAACCGGAGCTTTCCTCAAGAAGGCTCGTGGTTCCGAGAGGGAATGTGTCACCTCCGTGTGTGAAACGACATACGTACACTGCCTTCTTCCGCCTTAATTTTTTTACACAGGCAGATTAGACCAAATAGAAGTACCGTGCTAAATTTTTGAATTATTCCGGGTTCGTTTGGCCTTTTTATGCATTAATTGACTTTCTGCGCATTTAATGTGCATAATTCAAATTTGAACTACAAGCACAGGCTCAAGTGCAGCAAAGTTGTTTCAAAAATCACATGTGTGTCCTTGGGTGAATTTCTAGGTCCCATGCAAGAGATGAGAGTGAAATTCAAACATCTGGGCATCATGGCTCGGCCGAAAAGATTGAGAAACTTGGTTTTTTAATTCCTGTAAATCGAAAACACGCCTGAAAATCATGAAACTTGGCATGATGTCATGACATGGCACCAACATGCTGTGGTATTTTTTTTGGCTGAATTGGGACAAGTTTTGGTGTAAGCTTCTTGCAAACTAGACCTTCCCTCAAGAAGGCTCGTGGTTCCGAGAGGGAACGTGTCACCTCCGTGTGCGAAACGACATACGTACACTGCCTTCTCCCGCATTATTTTTTTTTACACAGGCAGATTAGACCAAATAGAAGTACCGTGCTAAATTTTGGAATTATTCCGGGTTTGTTTGGCCATTTTGTGCATTAATTGAGTTTCTACGCATTTAATATGCATAATTCAAATTTGAACTACAAGCACAGGCTCCAGTGCACCAAAGTTGTTTGAAAAATCGCATGTGTGTCCTTGGGTGAATTTCTAAGTCCCATGCAAGAGATGGGAGTGAAATTCAAACATCTGGGCGTCGTGGCTCGGCCAGAAAGATTGAGAAACTTGGTTTTTTAATTCTTGTAAATCCAAAGCACGCCTGAAAATGATGAAACTTGACATGGTTTCATGACATGGCACCAACATGCTGCGGTAATTTTTTTGGCCGAATTGGGACAAGCTTTCGTGTAAGCTTCTTGCAAACCGGAGCTTCCCTCAAGAAGGCTCGTGGTTCCGACAGGAAATGTGTCACCTCCGTGTGCGAAACGACATACGTACACTGCCTTGTCCTGCCTTAATTTTTTGACACAGGCAGATTAGACCAAATAGAAGTACCATGCTAAATTTTGGAATTATGCCGGGTTCATTTGGCCTTTTTTATGCATTAATTGAGTTTCTGCACATTTAATGTGCATAATTCAAATTGGAACTACAAGCACAGGCTCCAGTGCACCAAAGTTGTTTGAAAAATCACATGTGTGTCCTTCGTTGAATTTCTAGGTCCCATGCAAGAGATGGGAGTGAAATTCAAACATCTGGGCGTCGTGGCTTGGCCGGGAAGATTGAGAAACTTGGTTTTTTATTTCATGTAATTCCAAAACACGCCTGAAAATCATGAAACTTGGCATGGTGTCATGACATGGCACCCACATGCTGCGGTAATTTTTTTGGCCGAATTGGGACAAGTTTTTGTGTAAGCTTCTTGCAAACCGGAGCTTCCCTCAAGAAGGCTCGTGGTTCCAAGAGGGAACGTGTCACCTCCATGTGCGAAACGACATACGTACACTGCATTCTCCCGCCTTAATTTTTTTACACAGGCAGATTAGTCCAAATAGAAGTATCATGCTAAATTTTGGAATTATTCTGGGTTTCTTTGGCCTTTATTATACATTAATTGAGTTTCTACGCATTTAATGTGCATAATTCAAATTTGAACTACAAGCACAGGCTCCACTGCACCAAAGTTGTTTGAAAGATCACATGTGTGTCCTTGGGTGAAGTTCTAGGTCCCATGCAAGAGATGGGAGTGAAATTCAAACATCTGGGCGTCGTGGCTCGGCCGGAGAGATTGAGAAACTTGGTTTTTTAATTCCTGTAATTCCAAAACACGCCTGAAAATCCTGAAACTTGGCATGATGTCATGACATGGCACCAACATGCTGTGGTAATTTTTCTGTCCGATTTGCGAAGGCGCACACATTGACAATCAACAAAGTCATTTTGGAACAGGTGCTGTCACGTTAGAAAATCGGAAACACAAGTATTATTGAAACCGTGGGCGTTCTACTTACCAATTACGTGTGGCCATGCGTCCCATTTTTTATTGACTAGGAGGTGCGATCAGACCCCTGCGTATGCTCATCGGGAGGAGAGCCCTTTGACCGCTACCCGCCGCGCACCTCCCTCCCAACGTCTCCATTAATGGGGCCCGAGCACCTGTTCTGAAGGAAATATGCCCTAGAGGCAATAATAAAGTCGTTATTTATATATTTCCTTACATCATGCTAAATGTTTATTATTCATGCTAGAATTGTATTAACCGGAAACTTCGTACATTTGTGAATACATAGACAACAGAGTGTCACTAGTATGCCTCTACTTGACTAGCTCGTTAATCAAAGATGGTTATGTTTCCTAGCCATTGACATGAGTTGCCATTTGATGAATGGGATCACATCATTAGAGAATGATGTGATTGACTTGACCCATCTGTTAGCTTAGCACTATGATCGTTCAGTTTATTGCTATTGCTTTCTTCATAACTTATACATGTTCCTATGACTATGAGATTATGCAACTCCCGAATACCGGAGGAACACTTAGTCTGCTATCAAATGTCACAAGGTAACTGGGTGACTATAAAGATGCTCTACAGGTGCCTCCGATGGTGTTTGTTGAGTTGGCATAAATCGAGATTAGGATTTGTCACTCCGATTGTCGGCGAGGTATCTCCGGGCCCTCTCGGTAATGCACATCACTATAAGCCTTGCATGCAATGTGACTAATGAGTTAGTTACAGAATGATGTATTACGGAATGAGTAAAGAGACTTGCCGATAACGAGATTCAACTAGGTATGATGATACCGACGATCGAATCTCGGGCAAGTAACACACCGATGACAAAGGAACAATGTATGTTGTTACGTGGTTTGACCGACAAACATCTTCGTAGAATATGTAGGAACTAATATGAGCATCCAGGTGCCGCTATTGGTTATTGACCGGAGATGAGTCTCGGTCATGTCTACATAGTTCTCGAACCCGTAGGGTCTGCACGCTTAACGTTCGATGACGATCGGTATTATGAGTTATGTGTTTTGATGTACCGAAGGTAGTTCGGAGTCCCGGATATGATCACGGACATGACGAGGAGTCTCGAAATGGTCGAGACATAAAGATCGATATATTGGAAGGCTATGTTTGGACATCGGAATGGTTCCGGATGAGTTCGGGCATTTTCCGGAGTACCGGGGTCAATGGGCCTTATTGGGCCTTAGTGGGAGAGAGGAGGAGGCGGCCAGGTGGAGGGCGCCCCCCAAGCCCAATCCGAATTGGGTGGGGGCCGGCCCCCCCTTTCCTTCCCTCTCTCTCCTTCTTCCATCTTCTCCTACTCCAACAAGGGAAGGGGGAAACCTACTCCTACTGGGAGTAGGACTCCCCCCTTGGGCGCGCCCTATGAGGGCCGGCCCTCCCCTCCACTCCTTTATAACGGGGGAGGGGGGCAACCCATAGACACACAAGTTGACAGTTGTCTTGCCGTGTGCGGTGCCCCCCTCCACAGATTTCCACCTCGGTCGTATTGTTGTAGTGCTTAGGCGAAGCCCTGCGTCAGTAACTTCATCAACACCTTGACCACGCCATTGTTCTGACGGAACTCTCCCTCGACCTCAGCTGGATCAAGAGTACGAGGGATCTCACCGAGCTGAACGTGTGCAGATCGTGGAGGTGCCGTGCGTTCGGTAATTGGATCGGTTGGATCGCGAAGACGTTCGACTACATCAACCGTGTTACTAAACGCTTCCGCTTTCGGTCTACAAGGATCCGAGCCAGGTCTATGCTTAGATGTTATATGCACGAGTAGAACACAAAGAGTTGTTGGCGATAATAGTCATACTGCTTACTAGCATGTCATACTTTGATTCAGCGGTATTGTTGGATGAAGCGGCTCAGACCGACATTACGCATATGCTTACACGAGACTGGTTCTACCGACGTGCTTCGCACACATGTGGCTAGTGGGTGTCTGTTTCTCCAACTTTAGTTGAATCGAGTGTGACTACGCCCGGTCCTTGTTGAAGGTTAAAACAACAAACTTGACAAAAAATCGTTGTGGTTTTGATGCGTAGGTAAGAACGGTTCTTGCTAAGCCCATAGCAGCCACGTAAAACTTGAAACAACAAAGTAGAGGACGTCTAACTTGTTTTTGCAGGGCATGTTGTGATGTGATATGGTCAAAACGTGATTATATAAATTGTTGTATGAGATGATCATGTTTTGTAACACAATTAT
Organism: Triticum aestivum; assembly: GCF_018294505.1. Taxonomy (NCBI): domain Eukaryota; kingdom Viridiplantae; phylum Streptophyta; class Magnoliopsida; order Poales; family Poaceae; genus Triticum; species Triticum aestivum. Next base: position 603,153,138 of record NC_057799.1, read on the forward strand.
CGGCAACTGGCAGGAGCCATATGGTTGTCGCTTTATTGTATGAAATGCAATTGTCATGTAATTGCTTTACTTTACCACTAAGCGGTAGCGATAGTCGTAGAATCAATAGTTGGCGAGACGACAACGATGCTTCGATGGAGATCAAGGTGTCAAGCCGGTGACGATGGTGATCATGACGGTGCTTTGGAGATGGAGATCAAAGGCACAAGATGATGATGGCCATATCATATCACTTATATTGATTGCATGTGATGTTTATCCATTATGCATCTTATTTTGCTTAGTACGGCGGTACCATTATAAGATGATCTCTCACTAAATTTCAAGGTATAAGTGTTCTCCCTGAGTATGCACCATTGCTATAGTTCGTCGTGCTGAGACACCACGTGATGATCGGGTGTGATAAGCTCTATGTGCACATACAACGGGTGCAAGCCAGTTTCGCACACGCAGAATACTCGGGTTAAACTTGACGAGCCTAGCATATGTAGATATGGCCTCGGAACACTGAGACCGAAAGGTCGAGCGTGAATCATATAGTAGATATGATCAACATAGTGATGTTCTGTCGGTGGGAAACGACACCTATGGGATCACTGGAATCCCTTCTACGGTTGGCGGGCGCGAGGGTTGTGCAAAGAGCAGGTCTGACAGGAAGCACACAGATCGTTTACCTAGGTTCGGGCCGCGAGGATGCATAATACCCTAGTCCTGCATTGGTGGATGTATTGAGTGTTCTTGTGTTCTTGAGCTAGCTACGGGGTGTAACTTGCCCAAAAGAGCCGAATCCCTCTCCTGGTCGCCTCGCGCCTCCTTTTATAGGCAAAAGGGGTCACCATAGTGGCACATAGGAGGTGGAAAGGTCTACAGTGCGCGAGCTTATCGCCCGGCGTTACGGGACAAAGCGCATTAAATGCGCTACTTAGGTGTCCATTAGCTTTATCGGGGACGGGAACGAGGCCCGTCCCGTCCGTCGCCGCCCCGCCTCGCATCTACACACGCCGGGCTAGCGAAGCGTGTGGTGCCATGTAGGCAGGTGGGCTGCTGAGGTGGCGCGGTGGTGGAGCCTTCACGAAGATATGCATGCCACCACGTAGGTGCTTGCTGAGTCGGTGTAGAGGCCGCCCGTCGCCACACAGGTGCCTGCCCAGCTGGTTGAGCTAGCAGCTGCTTGGGAACGGCGGTGGAGTCCTGGCTGGTGCAGGCCTGGCTATGGCCCTGCTGATGCCCTCGGCAAGGGTCTTGCTGGGGCGCTCGGCAAGGCTCTTGCCAGGGGGGCCGGAAAGGGTCTTGCCGTGGCGTTGCGGTCGTCCCCGGCAAAGCTCTTGCCGGGGGTCTTGTGGGTTTCCTCGGCTAGAATCCCACCGAGGATCGTTGTCTTCTGGTCCTCATCTAATCTCATGTATCTATGATCTTGACAAAGATCTGCATGCCACCATAGAGGTGCCTCCCGAGCCCTGGGTCCAATGTAGTTGTTGGTGACGTTTGGAACCCTTGGGCTCAAGGGTGGCTCGCTCTGCCGGCGTCGGGCAATTTGCCCCCGCAAGCGCCTTGCCGGGGCCGTGGAGGCCTCCCCGGCAAGGGTCTTGCCGGAGGAGTCCACCTCACACTTTTGCTCTTTTATGCTTCTGGTCTTGGCGTTGCTTTGTTTGCCTTGCGCTTTGGTTTTTCTCCGGCTTCCCTCCTCTGCCCTGCTAAGTGTGGCCCTGGCACGTGGCTCTGACTGCCCGTGCACAAGTAAAGGGGTCAAAAGGAGAGCCCCTACTTTTGTACACCGAAAGGAGCCCCCGGGTCTGGGCCACACATGAGCGCGACGCGTTGTTGGGCCTGGCCCAGAACGGTGCGCGGGCATGTGGGGCGGATTTTTACCGCAGTAACTGTTTCGTCCGCTGCGCTTCCCCACGACCCGCGTTGAACGCGCGACGTGGAGGGTCGTGTGTGACATGGGGGTCATGCGTGGGGCGGTTCCCGCATGCATGCATCACATCGCAGTTAATGGGAAAAGAGGCAGCCCACGCCTTCCCCGTAAAAAGGAATAACCGCGGGCACGCTGCTCATTTACCCTTCGTGCTTTCCCCAATCTCGGAACAATCGTCCCCTTCTTCCTTCTTCTCAAGCTCTTGCCTTCACTCGCCGCCGCCGCGCCTTCGCCATCCTCCATTCCTCGCTTCCTGCAGCCGCCATGGCACCCAAGACCAGCAGAGGCAAGGGAGTGGCCAAGGACGCCGGGGAGAAGGAGCCGCCGGAGAGCGGGTTGGCGGTGCGGCGGACGCAGCACGCCTACTTCCCGTCGACGGTCGACGCGGTCGAACTCCGGGTCTACTTCAAGCACCTGTGGGGGTGCAAGACGGGAAGCGAGACGACGGGGCATCTGGCCATGCGCCTCATCCCCGCCGCCTTCACTAAAGCCGGCCCGAATCGGTACCCGTTCTTCGTCGACTACTTTTCTTGTGGCCTCTGCCCCCCCCCTTCTCTGATTTCTTCAGCGACATCATGCACACCTACGGCTTCCACCTTCTGGATTTTACTCCAAATGTCGTGGCGTGTATGGCTCTTTTTGCGCACCTCTGCGAGGGTTTCGCCGGGGTGCATCCCAACACGGCGCTCTTTCGCCACTATTTCTTCCCTCGCATCCAAAAGGGGGGCGCCATTTCCGGTTGCGTCGCCAGGATCCCTAGGCCCAGGAGAAAGAGACATATCTAGACGGCACCCAGAAGGAGAGGTGGGAGGAGTGGCGAGGCCGGTGGTGCTGGATTGAGGAGAAGGAACCACAAGCATTCTGCGAGGTTCGCTAGGCGCCGCCGGTCCGCAGAAACGACTGGAGCGATGTCGATGTCAACGACAAGAAGCTCACGGTCGCCACCACCAGGATTTTCCGTCTCACCGAGGCCGGGCTCACCCTCGAGATGATCGGGGCAGATTTCATCTGCTGCCGAATCGCTCCACTACACAATAAGGGGAGGCCGGCCTGGCTCTTTAGGAACGCCGCCGACATCATGAGGCTCCGACCCGGCTTGGACCACAACTTCACGGTGATGGGGCACGCCCACTTCTGCCAGCGGCTCTTCCAACTCGACGTGAACCGCGACGGCGAGGTCAAGCAGTCCGGCAAGGCCGCGAAGGCCGCCGCAAAGGCCGGTAAGGTCGCCAACGGGCCCTTGTTCAAGTTGCCGGCGGGGGTGGTCCCGCTGAGCAACAACTCGCATCGAAGCGACATCATCGCCATGATGCCGGAGTTCTACGCGCATGGCCTCGTCCCAAATTGGGCCGAGCCGCCGGAGGATCAGGTGCAGGAGTTTTTTGACACCCTGGAGGAGAAGTACGTCCGCGATGAGCCGCAGCTCGTCCAGGACACCACCAGGCGGAGCTGGACTACATCGCCGCCAGGGCGGTGGAGGCAGAGCTCGCCAAGGAGGCCGGCAGCGCCGGCGGCATGGAGGATAAGGCCACGGCGGCCGCTGATGACCCACAAGTATAGGGGATCCATTGTAGTCCTTTCGATAAGTAAGAGTGTCGAACCCAACGAGGAGTAGAAGGAAATGATAAGCGGTTTTCAGCAAGGTATTCTCTGCAAGCACTGAAATTATCGGTAACAGATAGTTTTTTGTAAGGTAATTTGTAACGGGTAACAAGTAACAAGTGTAAATAAAGTGCAGCAAGATGGCCCAATCCCTTTTGTAGCAAAGGACAAGCCTGGACAAACTCTTATATAGAGAAAAGCGCTCCCGAGGACACATGGGAATTATCGTCAAGCTAGTTTTCATCACGTTCATATGATTCACGTTCGGTACTTTGATAATTTGATATGTGGGTGGACCGGTGCTTGGGTGTTGTCCTTACTTGGACAAGCATCCCACTTATGATTAACTCCTATTGCAAGCATCTGCAACGACAAAAGAAGTATTAAGGTAAACCTAACCATAGCATGAAACATATGGATCCAAATCAGCCCCTTACGAAGCAACGCATAAACTAGGGTTTAAGCTTCTGTCACTCTAGCAACCCATCATCTACTTATTACTTCCCAATGCCTTCCTCTAGGCCCAAACAATGGTGAAGTGTCATGTAGTCGACGTTCACATAACACCACTAGAGGAGAGACAACATACATCTCATCAAAATATCGAACGAATACCAAATTCACATGACTACTAATAGCAAGACTTCTCCCATGTCCTCAGGAACAAACGTAACTACTCACAAAGCATATTCATGTTCATAATCAGAGGAGTATTAATATGCATAATGGATTTGAACATATGATGTTCCACCAAATAAACCAACTAGCATCAACTACAAGGAGTAATCAACACTACTAGCAACCCACAGGTACCAATCTGAGGCTTTGGGACAAAGATTGGATACAAGAGATGAACTAGCGTTTCAGAGGAGATGGTGCTGGTGAAGATGTTGGTGGAGATTGGCCCCCTCCCGATATGAGGAGCATTGGTGATGACGATGGAGATGATTTCCCCCTCCCAGAGGGATGTTTCCCCGGCAGAACAGCTCCGCCGGAGCCCTAGATTGGTTCCGCCAAGGTTCCGCCTCGTGGCGGCGGAGTTTCGTCCCGTAAGCTTGCTTCTGATTTTTTCTCGGACGAAAGACTTCATATAGCAGAAGATGGGCACCGGAGGGCCACCAGGGGGCCCACGAGGCAGGGGGCGCGCCCAAGGGGGTAGGGCGCGCCCCCCACCCTCGTGGCCAGGGTGTGGGCCCCCTCTGGTATTTTCTTCGCTCAGTATTTTTTATTATTTCCAAAAATAACTTCTGTGGAGTTTCAGGACTTTTGGAGTTGTGCAGAATAGGTCTCTAATATTTGCTCCTTTTCCAGCCCAGAATTCCAGCTGCCGGCATTCTCCCTCTTAATGTAAACCTTGTAAAATAAGAGAGAATAGGCATAAGTATTGTGACATAATGTGTAATAACAGCCCATAATGCAATAAATATCAATATAAAATCATGATGCAAAATGGACGTATCAACTCCCCCAAGCTTAGACCTCGCTTGTCCTCAAGCGGAAGCCGATAACGATAAATATGCCCACATGTTTAGAGGTAGAGGTGTCGATAAAATAAAATACGGACATGAGGGCATCATGATCACTCTTATAACAGCAACATGTATGGATATTGTCATATGAATTTCTTATGCTAAAGTAACAATCTATCCACAATGTCAAGTATGAATCAGAAACTTCACTGAGAACTAACAAACTATAATCTCAGTCATTGAGGCAATTGCAATTTATCATAACATCAGAAAGATTCTATGTAAGAGCTTTTCAGTAAGTCCACATACTCAACTATCATTTAGTCTTTCACAATTGCTAACACTCACGCAATACTTGTGGTTACAGAATTTTAATCGGACACAGAGAAAGATAGGGGCTTATAGTGTTGCATCCCAACCTTTTACCTCAAGGGTAATGTCAACAATAATAGTTCATGCTAACTTACATCCAATTGGATATATATATATATATATATATATATATATATATATATATATATATATATATATATATATATATATCAGGATCTTTCCAACACAATGTGCTTGCCAAAGGATAAAATGTAAAAAGGAAAGGTGAAGATCACCGTGACTCTTGCATAAGGGTAAGAGATAAAAGTAAAAGATAGGCCCTTCGCAGAGGGAAGCAGAGGTTGTCATGCGCTTTCATGGTTGGATGCACGAAATCTTAATGCAAAATAACGTCACTTTATATTGCCACTTGTGATATGGACCTTTATTATGCAGTCCGTCGCTTTTATTTCTTCCACATCACAAGATCGTATAAAGCTTATTTCCTCCACACTAATCAATCATACATATTTAGAGAGCAATTTTTATTGCCTGCACCGATGACAACTTACTTGAAGGATCTTACTCAATCCATAGGTAGATATGGTGGACTCTCATGGCAAAACTGGGTTTAAGGGAATTTGGAAGCACAAGTAGTATCTCTACTTGGTGCAAAGAATTTGGCTAGCATGAGGGAGAAAGGAAAGCTCAACATGTTGGATGATCCATGACAATATACTTTATTTTAGATATAAGAAAACATAACCCATTACGTTGTCTTCCTTGTCCAACATCAACTCTTTAGCATGTCATATTTTAATGAGTGCTCACAATCATAAAAGGTGTCCAAGATAGTATATTTATACGTGAAACCACTCTTTTTTATTACTTCCTATTAATTGCAATGATGACCAAAGCTATCTTTGTCAACTCTCAACAACTTTTAATCATCATACTCTTTATATGTGAAGTCATTACTCTCCATAAGATCAATATGATCTCTTTGTTTCTTTTTATTCTTTCTTTTTCTTTTATTCTTTTATTCCCTCAAGATCATAGCAAGAAAATCAAGCCCTTGACTCAACACTAATCTTTATTATATATAGCTCACGGACTTGATTACATTGAGGGATCATAAAGCAAAACTCAAAACTAGATCATACCAAAGACTTTATTCTACAAGATCAAGATATTACTAAAAGGATCGAACTAAGAAAACCGGTAAAGATAGGAGTGTGAAGGTGATACGATATCGGGGCACCTCCCCCAAGCTTGGCAATTGCCAAGGGGAGTGCCCATACCCATGTGATTATGTCTCTTTTGCTGGTGAAGAAGATGGAGGTGATGGTGGATAGTCGCACATCGAGCGTAGGAGGTCCTGCAGCTTGCGGATAATGCCCTTGAGTGCGATGATATGCTCCTTCAACAAAATATTTTCACGAGTGAGATACTTGTTTTGCATACGAGCTAACTCAGTCATCTTGAAAGCTTCGATCTCAGTTGGGGTAAGAAGATCGTGATCAAGTTGAAGGATGTCTTCTGCTGCCGGAACTTGGTCCTCCGTGGCCTTCTTGATCCCTTCATCCTTGTTTATCTCCATGGGTTCTTCCCTCTTCAGCTCTATCTTCATTAGCCAAGAATCGTTGTCACCATTGTTGGAGGAGGGGGACAACATGATGCCTGGCCTTGACAACCCTGACAGAAAATAGCTCGAAACAAGAATAGAGGATAATTGCGTGATACGGTGGTCAAAACCTTCGGGAGATTATATAATGAATTTTTACCGAGCAAAAGAAGTATTGTGCAAGAAAACAGAGTCCGGAGAGCGCACGAGGTGCCCACGAGGCAGGGGGCGCGCCTAGGGGGGTAGGGCGCGCCTCCCACCCTCGTGGAAGCCTCGTGTCCTTCCCGGACTGCTTCTTATTTTCCTATTTTCTTAAATATTCCAAAACGAAGAAAAATTGCCATTAGAGCTGTTTTGGAGTCGGTTTACTTACCGCACCACATACCTATTCCTTTTTGGAGTCTGAAACGTTCTGGTAAGTGTCCCTTATGTATTCCTCCGGGGTTACGGTTTCAATGATATTAGTTTCAACAATTATAGGATTACCTGAGATATAATGTTTGACTCTTTGACCGTTCACCACCTTCGGATTTGTGCCTTCGAAGTTGTTGATTTTTATAGCACCGGAACGGTAGACCTCCTCGATAACGTAAGGGCCTTCCCATTTAGAGAGAAGTTTTCCTGCAAAAAATCTTAAACGAGAGTTGTATAGCAACACATAATCACCTACATTAAACTCACGCTTTTGTATCCTTTTGTCATTCCATCTTTTAACTTTTTCTTTAAACAACTTGGCATTCTCATAGGCCTGGGTTCTCCATTCATCAAGTGAGCTAATGTCAAATAACCTCTTCTCACCGGCAAGTTTGAAATCATAATTGAGCTCTTTAATGGCCCAATATGCCTTATGTTCTAATTCGAGAGGTAAGTGACATGCTTTTCCATAAACCATTTTATACGGAGACATACCCATAGGATTTTTATATGCAGTTCTATAGGCCCATAATGCATCATCAAGTTTCTTGGACCAATTCTTTCGAGATCTATTAACAGTCTTTTGCAAAATTAATTTGAGCTCTCTGTTACTCAATTCTACTTGACGACTAGGCTGTGGGTGATAAGGAGATGCAATTCTATGATTAACATCATACTTAGCAAGCATTTTACGAAAAGCACCATGAATAAAATGTGAACCACCATCAGTCATTAAATATCTAGGGACTCCAAACCTCAGAAAAATAATTTCTTTAAGCATCTTAATAGAAGTGTTATGATCAGCACTACTAGTTGGAATAGCTTCTACCCACTTAGTAACGTAATCAACAGCAACTAAAATATGAGTATACCCATTAGAGGAAGGAAACGGTCCCATATAATCAAAGCCCCAAACATCAAATGGTTCAATAACAAGTGAATAATTCGTAGGCATTTCTTGACGTCTACTAATATTACCAATTCTTTGACATTCATCACAAGACAAGACAAACTTACAAGCATCCTTGAAGAGAGTAGGCCAATAAAAACCAGATTGCAATACCTTGTGTGCAGTTCTATCTCCAGCGTGGTGTCCTACATAAGCTTCGGAGTGACACTTGCATAGGATCTGTTCTTGTTCATGCTCGGGTACACAATGTCTAATAACACCATCTACTCCTTCTTTATAAAGATGTGGGTCATCCCAGAAGTAATGTCTTAAATCATAGAAAAACTTTTTCTTTTGTTGGTATGTGAAACTAGGGGGTATAAATTTAGCAACAATGTAATTAGCATAATCGACATACCATGGAGCAGTACGAGAAGCATTTATGACAGCTAATTGTTCATCAGGAAAGCTATCATCAATACGTAGTGGGTCATCAAGAACATTCTCTAACCTAGACAAGTTGTCTGCAACGGGGTTCTTAGCTCCCTTTCTATCAATAATATGCAAATCAAATTCTTGTAGCAAGAGAACCCATCTAATAAGTCTAGGTTTAGCATCTTTCTTTTCCATAAGATATTTAATAGAAGCATGATCAGTGTGAATAGTTACTTTAGAATCAACAATATAAGGTCTGAACTTATCACAAGCAAATACAACTGCTAAGATTTCTTTTTTAGTAGTAGCATAATTTCTCTGGGCATTGTTTAGAGTTTTACTAGCATATTGAATAACATTTAATTTCTTATCAACTCTTTGTCCGAGAACAGCACCTACAGCATAATCACTAGCATCACACATAATTTCAAAGGGTAAGTTCCAATCAGGAGGCTGAACAATAGGTGCAGAAATCAATGCTTTCTTAAGTATTTCAAATGCTTCTACACAATCATCATCAAAAATGAAAGGTATATCTTTTTGTAATAGATTAGTCAGAGGCCGAGAAATCTTTGAAAAGTCCTTAATGAACCTCCTATAAAAACTGGCATGACCAAGAAAACTTCTTATACCTTTGATGTCCTTGGGACATGGCATCTTTTCAATAGCATCAACTTTAGCTTTATCAACTTCAATACCTCTTTTAGAAATTTTATGCCCCAAGACAATGCCTTCATTAACCATAAAGTGGCACTTCTCCCAATTCAAGACAAGATTAGTTTCTTCACATCTCTGCAAAACTCGATCAAGGTTGCTCAAGCAATCATCAAAAGAGGATCCATAAACGGAGAAATCGTCCATGAAAACCTCACAAATCTTTTCACAAAAATCAGAGAATATAGCCATCATGCATCTTTGAAAGGTAGCAGGTGCATTACATAAACCAAAAGGCATACGTCTATAAGCAAAAGTACCGAAAGGGCAAGTAAAAGTGGTCTATCATCAGCTGACACAGGTATTTGAGAGAAGCCATAGTAACCATCTAGAAAACAAAAATGTGTCTGTTTGGATAATCTTTCTAGCATTTGATCAATGAATGGCAAGGGGCAATGATCATTTTTAGTAGCTTTATTTAATTTACGGAAATCAATTACCATCCTATAACCTGTAATAATTCTTTGCGGAATCAATTCATCTTTATCATTAGGAACGACAGTAATACCTCCCTTCTTAGGGACACAATGGACATGACTTACCCACTGACTATCAACAACGGGATAAATTATACCTGCCTCAAGGAGCTTTAGTATTTCCTTTCTTACCACTTCTTTCATTTTAGGATTTAGCCGTCGTTGGTGATCAATAACTGGTTTAGCGTCTTTCTCCAAATTTATTTTGTGTTGACATAGAGTGGGACTAATGCCCTTAAGATCATCAAGAGTATATCCAATAGCAGCATGGTGCTTCTTCAGAGTTTTCAATAATTTCTCTTCCTCATGCTCTGAAAGGTTATCACTAATAATAACATGATATATCTTCTTTTCATCAAGATAAGCATATTTAAGAGTATCAGGCAACGGTTTAAGCTCAAACACGGGATCACCCTTGGGTGGAGGAGGATCCCCTAGGATTTCAACAGGCGGGTTGTGTTTCAAAATAGGTCCCTGTTTAAAGAATACTTCATCTATTTCCCTTCTTTCATTCATAAACATATCATTTTCATGGTCTAGCAAATATTGTTCTAAAGGATCGTTAGGAGGCACGGCAATAGAAGCAAGACCAATAATTTCATCCTTACTAGGCAATTCCTCATCACGAGGTTGTCTACGAAATTTAGAGAAATTAAACTCATGAGACATGTCATCCAAACCAATAGTAACAACATCCTTTTCGCAGTCTATCCTAGCATTAACGGTATTCAAGAAGGGTCTACCAAATATAATGGGACAAAAGCTATCTTGTGGGAACCAAGAACAAGAAAATCAGCAGGATATTTAGCCTTCCCACACAAGACCTCAACATCTCTAACAATCCCAATAGGTGAAATAGTATCTCTATTAGCAAGCTTAATGGTAACATCGATTTCTTCTATCTCAGCAGGTGCAATATCATGCATAATTTCTTGATATAAAGAAATAGGTATTACACTAGCACTAGCACCCATATCACACCAGCCATGATAACAATGATCTCCTATTTTAACAGAAATAACAGGCATGCCTACCACAGGTCTATGTTTATCTTTAGCACCAGGTTTAGCAATTCTAGCAGTCTCATCACAAAAGTAAATAACATGCCCATCAATATTATCAGCCAAGAGATCTTTAACAATAGTAATATTAGGTTCAACTTTAACTTGCTCAGGGGGTGTATAAGTTATAATATTACTTTTACGAACCACAGTTGAAGCTTTAGCATGATCCTTTATTCTAATAGGGAAAGGTGGTTTCTCAACATAAGCAGTAGGAACAATAGGATCATTATAAGTGATAGTCTTTTCTTCAACTTTAATAGGTTCAACTACTTTTACTTCTATGTGAGGATGATATTTAAACCACTTCTCCTTACGGATATCAACATGAGCAGCAAAAGATTCACAAAAAGAAGCTACTATCTCAAAGTCAAGTCCATATTTAGTGCTAAATTTACGGAAAGCATCGGTATCCATAAAAGATTTAACACAATCAAACTTAGGTGTTATACCTGAATCCTTACCTTTGTCGAGATCCCAATCTTCAGAGTTGCGTTTAATTCTTTCCAATAAATTCCATTTGAATTCAATAGTCTTCATCATAAAAGAACCAGTACAAGAAGTATCGAGCATGGAGCGATTGTTGTCGGAAAGCCGAGCATAAATTTTTTGAATAATCATTTCTCTTGAGAGCTCATGATTGGGGCATGAATATAACATTGACTTAAGCCTCCCCCAAGCTTGAGCGATGCTTTCTCCTTCGCGAGGCCAAAAATTATATATATAATTACGATCACGATGAACAAGATGCATAGGGTAAAACTTCTGATGAAATTCCAATTTCAATCGTTTGTAGTCCCATGATCCCATATCATCACATAGCCTATACCATGTCAATGCATCTCCCTTCAAAGATAAAGGGAAGACCTTCTTCTTGATAACATCATTGGGCATACCTGCAAGCTTAAATAATCCACAAACTTCATCCACATAGATTAAGTGTAAATCGGGATGCAATGTTCCATCTCCTGCAAAAGGATTAGCTAGCAGTTTCTCTATCATACCCGAAGGAATTTCAAAGTAAACATTTTTAGTAGGTTCAGTAGGTTGAGGAGCAACTATTTGCTCTACTGGTCGGGGTGAAGATACCCCGAACAAGCCCCTCAAAGGATTACTTTTCATAGTAACAAGTGACAGTAAATTTCAGCACACTATATAAATTTTTCCTTACCAAATTCCACCTACCAAAGGCGCTTCACTCCCCGGCAATGGTGCCAGAAAAGAGTCTTGCAGACCCACAAGTATAGGGGATCTATCGTAGTCTTTTCGATAAGTAAGAGTATCAAACCCAACGAGGAGCAGAAGGAAATGATAAGCGGTTTTCAGCAAGGTATTCTCTGCAAGCACTGAAATTATCGGTAACAGATAGTTTTGTGATAAGGTAATTTGTAACGGGTAATGATACGTCTCCAATGTATCTATAATTTTTTATTGTTCCATGCTATTATATTATCTGTTTTGGATGTTTATGGGCTTTATTAAACACTTTTATATTATTTTTGGGACTAACCTATTAACCCAGAGCCTAGTGCCAGTTTCTGTTTCTCCCTTGTTTCAGTGTTTCGCAGAAAAGGAATATCAAACGGAGTCCAAACGGAATGAAACCTTCGAGAGAGTTATTTTTGGAACGGAAGCAATCCAGGAGACTTGGAGTGCACGTCAGGGAATCAACGAGAGAGCACGAGGCAAGGGCCGCGCCTACCCCCTGGGTGCACCCTCCACCCTCGTGGGCCCCTCGTGGCTCCCCTGACCGACTTCTTTCGCCTATATATATCCATATACCCTAAAACCATCGGGGAACAGAATAGATCGAGAGTTCCGTCGCCGCAAGCCTCTGTAGCCACCAAAAACCAATTGGAACCCTGTTCCGGCACCCTGCCGGAGGGGGGAACCCTCACCGGTGGCCATCTTCATCATCCCGGCACTCTCCATGATGAGGACGGAGTAGTTCACCCTCGGGGCTGAGGGTATGTACCAGTAGCTATGTGTTTGATCTCTCTCTCTCTCTCTCTCGTGTTCTTGAGGTGATACGATCTTGATGTATCGCGAGCTTTGCTATTATAGTTGGATCTTATGATGTTTCTCCCCCTCTACTCTCTTGTAATGGATTGAGTTTTCCCTTTGAAGTTGTCTTATCGGATTGAGTCTTTAAGGATTTGAGAACACTTGATGTATGTCTTGCGTGGGATGCCCGTGGTGACAATGGGGTATTCTATTGATCCACTTGATGTATGTTTTGGTGATCAACTTGCGGGTTCCGCCCATGAACCTATGCATAGGGGTTGGCACACGTTTTCGTCTTGACTCTTCGGTAGAAACTTTGGGGCACTCTTTGAAGTACTTTGTGTTGGATTGAATAGATGAATCTAAGATTGTGTGATGCATATCGTATAATCATACCCACGGATACTTGAGGTGACATTGGAGTATCTAGGTGACATTAGGGTTTTGGTTGATTTGTGTCTTAAGGTGTTATTCTAGTACGAACTCTTTAATAGATCGATCCGAAAGAATAACTTTGAGGTGGTTTCATACCCTACCATAATCTCTTTGTTTGTCCTCCTCTATTAGTGACTTTGGAGTGACTCTTTGTTGTATGTTGAGGGATAGTTATATGATCCAGTTATGTTATTATTGTTGAGAGAACTTGCACTAGTGACAGTATGAACCCTAGGCCTTGTTTCAACACATTGCAATACCGTTTACGCTCACTTTTATCATTAGTTACCTTGCTGTTTTTATATTTTCAGATTACAAAAACCTATATCTACCATCCATATTGCACTTGTATCACCATCTCTTCGCCGAACTAGTGCACCTATACAATTTACCATTGTATTGGGTGTGTTGGGGACACAAGAGACTCTTTGTTATTTGGTTGCAGGGTTGTTTGAGAGAGACCATCTTCATCCTACGCCTCCCACGGATTGATAAACCTTAGGTGATCCACTTGAGGGAAATTTGCTACTGTCCTACAAACCTCTGCACTTGGAGGCCCTACAACATCTACAAGAAGAAGGTTGTATAGTAGACATCAAGCTCTTTTCTGGCGCCGTTGCCGGGGAGGCTAGGTAAGCGGCACTCACACCCCGTCAACTAAGCTCTTTTCTGGCGCCGTTGCCGGGGAGGTGAGTGCTTGAAGGTATATCTTTAGATCTTACAATCAAATCTTTTTTTTTCTTTTTTTATCACTAGCTAGTCAATAAAATAAAACTAAAAATGGAATTAAGTTTTCCACATATGCTTCATCTTTTTAACATCTTTCATGAAAATAAGGATTTCGATAATTGTGCTCAATTGCTAGAGGAAGAATGCATTAGGATGTTTGGCACTAAATATTTGAATGATGAGCATGATTGCAATGTTGTTAGTATGAATTCCTTGGATATCCATGATGCTAATAATATGCAAAGCCACAAGCTTGGGGATGCAATGTTTGATGAAGATGATCCCCCAAGTTTTGATGAGCAAATTTACTGTGATGAAAGCATGCCTCCTATCTATGATGATTATTGTGATGACACGTATGCTATAAATAATAATGACAACCATGAAACTTGTCATCTTGATCTTAATTCTCAATCACATGATAGTTATTTTATTGAGTTTGCTCCCACTATTATTCATGAGAAGAAGTTTGCTTATGAGGAGAGTAATAAAATTTCTATGCTTGTAGATCATGAAAAGAATGCTTTATGTGATAGTTATATTGTTGAATTCATTCATCATGCTACTGAAAATTATTATGAGATAGGATCATATGTTTCTACATATTGCAATAATATCAAGTTTCCTCTCTATGTGCTTAAGGTTTTGAAGTTATGCTTGTTTTGCCTTCCTATGCTAGATTATTGTTCCCATAAGTTGTTTCCTCAAAAAATCCCTATTCATACGAAGTGGGTTAGACTTAAGTGTTCTAGTCATATTCTTCATGATGCTCTCTTTATGTTTCAATTCTTATCTTTTATGTGAGCATCACTGAAATCATCATGCCTAGCTAGGGGCGTTAAACGATAGCGCTTGTTGGGAGGCAACCCAATTTTATTTTTTAGTCCTTTGCTTTTTGGGTCTGTTTAGGAATAAATAATATATCTAGCCTCTGGTTAGATGTGGTTTTATGTTTTAATTAGTGTTTGTGCCAAGTAAGACCTATAGGATCTTCTTGGATGATAGTTATTTGATCTTGCTGAAAATTCCTGAAACTTTCTGTTCACGAAAACAATTGTTACAAATCACCAGAACGTGATAAAATATTGATTCCAATTGCAGCAGATCAATAAACAAATTATTTAGGTCTTCCTATTTTTTCTGAATTTTTCTAGTTCCAGAAGTTTGCGTTAGTTACATATTACTACAGACTGTTCTGTTTTTGACAGATTCTGTTTTTCGTGTGTTGTTTGCTTATTTTGATGAATCTATGGCTAGTAAAATAGTTTACAAACCATAGAGAAGTTGGAATACAGTAGGTTTAACCAATATAAATAAATAATGAGTTCATTACAGTACCTTGAAGTGGTGTTTTGTTTTCTTTCGCTAACGGAGCTCACGAGATTTTCTGTTAAGTTTTGTGTTGTGAAGTTTTCAAGTTTTGGGTAAAGATTCGATGGACTATGGAATAAGGAGTGGCAAGAGCATAATCTTGGGGATGCCCAAGGCACCCCAAGGTAATATTCAAGGACAACCAAAAGCCTAAGCTTGGGGATGCCCCGGAAGGCATCCCCTCTTTCGTCTTCATTCATCGGTAACTTTACTTGGAGCTATATTTTTATTCACCACATGATATGTGTTTTGCTTGGAGCGTCATTTTATTTTCTTTTGTTTTTCTTGCTGCTTGGATAAAATACCAAGATCTGAAATTCTTAAATGTTAGAGAGTCTTCACATAGTTGCATAATTATTCGACTACTCATTGATCTTCACTTATATCTTTCGGAGTAGTTTGTTGTTTGCTCTAGTGCTTCACTTGTACCCTTTTAGAGCACGGCGGTGGTTTTATTTTGAAGAAATAGATGAACTCTCGTGCTTCACTTATATTATTTTGAGAGTCTTTAGAACAGCATGGTGATTTGCTTTGGTTATGAATTTAGTCCTAATATGATGGGCATCCAAGAGGGATATAATAAAAACTATCATATAAAGTGCATTGAATACTATGAGAAGTTTGATTCTTTATGATTGTTTTGAGATATGAAGATGGTGATATTAGAGACATGCTAGTGGAGTAGTTGTGAATTTGAGAGATACTTGTGTTAAAGCTTGTGATTCCCGTAGCATGCACGTATGGTGAACCGTTATGTGATGAAGTCGGAGCATGATTTATTTATTGATTGTCCTCCTTATGAGTGGCGGTCGGGGACGAGCGATGGTCTTTTCCTACCAATCCATCCCCCTAGGAGCATGCGCGTAGTGCTTTGTTTCAATAACTAATAGATTTTTGCAATAAGTATGTGAGTTCTTTATGACTAATTTTGAGTCCATGGATATACGCACTCTCACCCTTCCACCATTGCTAGCCTCTCTTGTGCCGCGCAACTTTCGCCGGTACCATACACCCACCATTACCTTCCTCAAAACAGCCACCATACCTACCTATTATGGCATTTACATAGCCATTCCGAGATATATTTCCATGCAACTTACCACCGTTCCGTTTATTATGACACGCTCCATCATTGTCATATTGCTTTGCATGATCATGTAGTTGACATCATATTTGTGGCAAAGCCACCGTTCATAATTCTTTCATACATGTCACTCTTGAGTCATTGCACATCCCGGTACACCGCCGGAGGCATTCATATAGAGTCATATCTTGTTCTAAGTATCGAGTTGTAATTCATGAGTTGTAAGTAAATAAAAGTGTGATGATCATCATTATTAGAGCATTGTCCCAGTGAGGAAAGGATGATGGAGACTATGATTCCCCCACAAGTCGGGATGAGACTCCGGACTAAAAAAAGGGGGGCCATAAAAAAAGAGAAAAGGCCCAAATAAAAAAATAAAAAAATGAGAGAAATAGAGAGAAGGGACAATGCTACTATCCTTTTACCACACTTGTGTTTCAAAGTAGCACCATAATCTTCATGATAGAGAGTCTCCTATGTTGTCACTTTCGTATACTAGTGGGAATTTTACATTATAGACCTTGGCTTGTATATTCCAATGATGGGCTTCCTCAAAATGCCCTAGGTCTTCGTGAGCAAGCAAGTTGGATGCACACCCACTTAGTTTCTTTTGTTGAGCTTTCATATACTTATAGCTCTAGTGCATCCGTTGCATGGCAATCCCTACTCACTCACATTGATATCTATTGATGGGCATCTCCATAGCCCGTTGATACGCCTAGTTGATGCGAGACTATCTTCTCCTTTTTCTCTTCTCCACAACCACCATTCTATTCCACCTATAGTGCTATGTCCATGGCTCACGCTCATGTATTGTGTGAAGATTGAGAAAGTTTGAGAACATCAAAAGTATGAAACAATTGCTTGGCTTGTCATCGGGGTTGTGCATGATTTAAATATTTTGTGTGATGAAGATAGAGCATAGCCAGACTATATGATTTTGTAGGGATAACTTTCTTTGGCCATGTTATTTCGCGAAGACACGATTGCTTTGTTAGTATGCTTGAAGTATTATTATTTTCCTGTCAATATTAAACTTTTGTCTTGAATCTTATGGATCTGAATATTCACGCCAAAATAAAGAAAATTACATTGAGGAATATGCTAGGTAGCATTCCACATCAAAAAAATTGATTTTTATCATTTACCTACTCGAGGACGAGCAGGAATTAAGCTTGGGGATGCTGATACGTCTCCAACGTATCTATAATTTTTTATTGTTCCATGCTATTATATTATCTGTTTTGGATGTTTATGGGATTTATTAAACACTTTTATATTATTTTTGGGACTAACCTATTAACCCAGAGCCCTGTGCCAGTTTCTGTTTTTTCCCTTGTTTCAGTGTTTCGCAGAAAAGGAATATCAAACGGAGTCCAAACAGAATGAAACCTTCGGGAGAGTTATTTTTGGAATGGAAGCAATCCAGGAGACTTGGAGTGCACGTCAGGGAATCAACAAGGAGAGCACGAGGCAGGGGGCGCGCCTACCCCCCTGGGCGCACCCTCCACCCTCGTGGGCCCCTCGTGGCTCCCCTGACCGACTTCTTTCGCCTATATATATCCATATACCCTAAAACCATCGGGGAACAGAATAGATCGGGAGTTCCGCCGCCGCAAGCCTCTGTAGCCACCAAAAACCAATCGGGGCCCTGTTCTGTAAGTGCATCTAGTGCCCCTTAGTGATTTTGGTGTATTGAAGACTTATAGGTTAAGGGACTAATGTGTTTATGAGTGTACACAGGTCTATAAGTCTATGAGGAGTTTGATATTTACAGAGAAAGTCGACCCCTAAAAATGAAATTCTTCGACTGCAGACTTTGGATTTCTGAAGACTTTGAAAGTGAAGAAATTGGTGTGACCTTGAAGACTTGGTATTCATTTCAGGAACATGAAGCGTGAAGACTTTTGTGTTCGTAGTTTCATTTTCCCTTTCTTGAGTCATAGGAAACACCATACTGTTAAAGGGGGTCGAGGAAATACTAAGGAAAATTTTCCATGTGATGTTCAACTCAAAATCCTACACCTACCAATCCCTTCGAGTGAAGCCATTGGAAATCTCATACAGTTCAGGCATATTCTTCAGTGATAGAGACGAAGTTCTTCTGGTCTCTGAGGAACTTGTTCTGGCTGAGGAGTTAGGAATTCGCCAGTGCGGATTGCCTACACAGTGAGGAACATGGTAGCCCTGAGGAATTTGATACTCAAATTTCCGACCGTTGCTGTGCTATGCGCTAGCTGTCCCAAAATATCTACCCACCTAATGGTCATATCATTGAAGGGCATTTATGTCTTATCATGTCGGGCTGCTCCCTAGGCTATAAATAGCCGCCCCTACAACCACTAGCTGGTTGGCTGCTCCGAGAGAAACTGACACTTGTCATTTGAGAGCATCCCATCCTCCGAGGACTTTGAGAGAAAATCATCAAGTGAGGAAAACCCAAACCCAAACACCTACAAACCCAAAGTGATTGAGCATCACTGAAGAGATTGATCCTGCGTGGATCCGACGCTTGTTACCTTTGAAGACTGTGCTTCTTCCAGATGGTTAGGCGTCATGGTCTAGAGCATCCAAGAGGAATTGTGGATTGCCGAGTGACCGAGTTTGTGAAGGTTCGGAAGTCACCTGAAGACTTACCACGAGTGATTGGGCGAGGTCTGTGTGACCTTAGCTCAAGGAGAATACGGTGAGGACTGTGTGTCCTCAGGTTTAAATACCTAGTCGCTGAAACCAGATGTACAACTGAGACAGCAGTTGGAACTAGTCTACCAAATCATTGTCTTCACCAAGCCTACTGGATCTATTTCCTCAACTCTTTCATTTCCTCATAACTGTGTTGTGCACTTATTCATATCTGTGTTTGAAGACTTTGACTGAAGACTTTCTCAATTTCCTCAGTTCAATTTCTTCAGTCTGTTTGTCTTCATCCTGTGTTATCCTGTGTTTACGCTTTCTGTACTTTGTGCTTGTCTTCATTTCATCATGATGACCATGCTTGTGTTCTTCTATGCATACTTTTGAGTACTTATTCCGCTGCAAGTAGTTCTTCGCTAAGGAATTTCCTCACTGGCAAATTCCTCAGTGAAGAATTCATAAAAATCGCCTATTCACCCCCCTCTAGTCGATATAACGCACTTTCAATTGGTATCAGAGCAAGGTACTCCCTTGTTCTGTGTGATTTTGGTTTAACCGCCTGGAGTTTTAGTTATGCCGACTGTAGGTATGATCAAGGTCTCTGCTGGGTGTCCTACCTTCGATGGGACGGACTACCCCTACTGGAAGAATAAGATGCGAATGCATCTTGAGGCAATTGATAACGATCTCTGGTATGTTGTGGAAAATGGTGTTCCCTCTGTCTCACCCTCGCTGAACGCTACCGATGTGAAGAGATTCAAGCAACTCGATTCTCAAGCGAGGAATATCATATGTGGCCATCTGAGCAAAGGACAGTATGGAAGAGTGAGTGCTTTGGAAACTGCTAACCTTATCTGAGATAGGCTGTCCAAAGTGAATGAAGGAGTCTCAACTCAGCATGACTCTCGAGTTGATGTTCTTCGCAATCTCTTCAACCGCTTCAAAAGACTCGACAATGAAAATGTTCAACAAACCTTCGATCGCCTCACTGACATCTCAAATGAGCTTCAAGCGCTTGGTGCCATTGACATCACCGACCATGATGTGGTGAAGAAATTGTTGAGATCGCTTGATTCCTCATTTGATACTCTGGCATTGATGATACAAGAACGTGCTGATTACAAGTCACTTGATCCCGCTGATATCCTCGAAAGGCTAAATACTCATGAGTTCCAGCTTGCTGAAAAGAGAGACCTCTATGGTTCGAGCTATGGCAGATCATGTGCACTGAAGGCCAAGGCAGTTTCTGAGTCTGAAGATGAACACTCTGGCAGCAGCATTGGTGATCCTGAAGAACTGAGCCAGGAACTAGCACTACTCGTGAAGAAATTTCAGAAGTTCTCAAGACGTGGTCGCTTTGGAAGATCCTCAAGGAGAAATGATTCCTCATCCAGTGACTACAAGAAGAGGCTTTGTCACAAATGCAAGAAACCTGGACACTACATTCAAGATTGTCCTTAGTGCGAAAAGGAATCAAAGAAGAAGAAATACAAGGATTACAGTTCTGATGATGCAAAGAAAAAGAAGAAATCCTCAAAATCTTCATCATCAAAATCCTCAAAGTCTTCATCTCACAAGAAGAGCAGCTCCAAGAAGGATCGGGCATTCATTGGCAAGGAAATGGACTCTGAAGCTGAATCTGAGGAACATGAGGAAGAGGAGGCATCTGAGGAGTCCGAGTCTGGAGTAGCAAGTCTAGCTCTCGCTACTGCATTCGTCAACAAGTCTATCTTCAACTCTGAAGAAAATGGCTTCACCAATACGGCTGATGAAGGCAATGATGACTACGCTCCCACCTATTGCTTCATGGCAAAGGGTGCCAAGGTACTCAAATATACCTCCTCTGAATCTAGTGAGAATGAATCTGATGAAAACCTCAAGCCCAGCTACTCTAAACTTGCTAAGATTGCTGTGAAACAACAAAGGGCTTTTGAAAAGGTTCAAAACATGCTAGACAAAAGTGATGATATGTTGGGTGAAGAAATGGATCGCACTAAAACCTTGACTGAAAATCTCCAAAGACTTCAGACTAGGTTTGACAACCTTCAAGGTCATCATAACACTCTCTTATCTGATCATGAGAAGCTTTCTTATGAATTTCTTCAAAGAAAGCAAGATCTTGAGAAGCTAAGAGTGAGTTATGAAGATCTTCAGAAGGAGCGCGATTCATTACTTGCTCAACAAATCAGCGCTGCTCAGGAAGAATTTGTTCCTCCATGTTTGAAATGCATTGAACGTGAATCTGCTAATTCTTCACCTGAATGCTCAAATGCTTCTAATGCTACAAATTCTTCAACTGTCTCTGTTATCACTAATTCCTCATCTGAGGACATTGCTAGTATCACTGACGATGCAGGGCTGAAGGAATTATACATGACAGCCATGTACAAAAGCCTCAAAGGGCATCAGACTCTTTGTGATGTGCTTAAAAAGCAGATCCTCAACAGGAACCCTAGGAAAGAGGGTATTGCCTTTGAGAGGAAACTCAATGCTGATGGTACATATTGGAAGCCTGAGCAGTACCCCAAAACCTCATGGGTTGCTGCAAAGGGACCTCCAGTTGATCCATCTAATTTATCTGGCTTTACATGTGAATCTTCTCATTCTTCTGATGAGTCATTTGACTCCAACTATAAACTGCTTAAAAATCAGAATGGTGAAGTATTTGCTAGATATGTTGGCACTAACTGCAGGAACGGTTCTCCTATGAAGAAAATCTGGGTTCCCAAAAAGTGCCTAAAAGGACGCAGGCTAATCATGAAGAAATGAACTTTCATTTCTCACGTCCTCATACTGTTTTAACTGTTTGCATTGCTTGATGAAATTGGTCTGATGAACTGTGATGTCATATTCTTCACTGATGAAGTATATCAAGTTCGTAAGCTGCACTAATTCATCTGCAGGATGATCAACCCAAAGCCACTGAGTGGGTCCTCGATAGTGGATGTACAAATCACATGACTGGTGACAAGAATCTATTGATGGATGCTCCCTTATCACCATCGCATCTGAAGCATATCATCTTCGCTGACAAAGGCAAAAGTCAGGTATTGGGTCTAGGTAAGGTTGCGATCACAAAGGATCGACACATGGACAAAGTCATGCTTGTCGAGTCCATGGGATACAACCTCATGTCTGTCTCAATGCTTTGTGATCTTGATATGGTTGTTGTCTTTCGCAAGTATCATTGTGTTGTGGTTATGGAAGCTGACAATTCCAAAGTCTTCGAAGGCTTTAGGAGAGGAGACTTGTATATTGTTGATTTGTCTACAGGACCGCAACCAGCCGTGTGCCTACTTGCAAAAGCTTCAAAAGGCTGGCTATAGCATCGACGACTTGGTCATGCAGGCATGAGGAATTTGCACACGCTTGGGAAGAAGAAGCATGTCATTGGCATTGAGAATGTCAAATTCCTCAAGGATCACTTGTGTGGAGCTTGTGAAGCTGGAAAGATGACCAAGGCTAAGCATCCAGCGAAGACTATCATGACCACTACTCGACCATTTGAATTGCTTCATATGGATCTCTTCGGTCCTAACCATTACTCAGCAGTCACAAATGACGCATCTCTCTATGGCTTTGTTATTGTTGATGATTACTCTCGATACACATGGGTACACATTATTACTTACAAACATGAAGTGTAGGAAGTCTTCAAACGATTTTCCTCGAGGGTTTCAACCAACTTTGGTGTGAAGATCAAGCACATCAGAAGTGACAATGGAACTGAGTTCAAGAATTCTGGTCTTGATGACTATCTCGATGAACTTGGTATTACTCATGAGTTATCTGCTCCTTACACTCCTCAGAAGAATGGCGTCGTGGAGCGCAAGAACAGAACTCTTGTTGAGATGGCTCGCACTATGCTTGATGAGTACAAGACGCCTCGTCACTTCTGGATTGAGGCAATTTATACTGCGTGCCACATCTGTAACGCCCACGATGCGATTATATCTCCCACATGTCGAGGCACGACTTAGAGGCATAACCGCATAGTGGTTTTGTCGCAAGAAGGGTCATCTTCACACAATCCCATGTAATGAACAATAAAGGGATAAAGAGTTGGCTTACAATCGCCACTTCACACAATACATGAATATTATTCAAACATCATCCAAAATACAAACATATAGACCGACTACGGTCAAAATCCAGATGAAAATAAGACAACCCCAAATGCTAGATCCCCGAACGTCCCAACTGGGCTCCACTACTGATCATCAGGAAACGACACATAGTAACGACCACGTTCCTCGTCGAACTCCCACCTGAGATCGACGCCATCATCTGCACTGGCATCGTCGGCACCTACAACTGTTTTGGTAGAATCTGTGAGTCACGGGGACTCAGCAATCTCACACCCGCGAGATCAAGACTATTTAAGCTTGTAGGAAAGGATGGAGTAATGAGGTGGAGCTGCAGCGGCAAAAGCATATATGGTGGCTAACTTGCGCAAAAGAGAGCGAGAAGAGAAGCAACGGAACGGTCATCATCTAGCAATGACCAAGAAGTGATCCTGAACTCCTACTTACGTCATACATAACACAGACCGTGTTCACTTCCCGGACTCCGCCGAGAAGAGACCATCACGGCTACACACGCAGTTGATGTATTTTAATTGGGTCAAGTGACAAGTTCTCTACAACCGGACATTAACAAATTCCCATCTGCCTCATAACCGCGGGCACGGCTTTCGAAAGATATTACCCTGCAGGGGTGTCCCAACTTAGCCCATCATAAGCTCTCACGGTCAACGAAGGATAAACCTTCTCCCGGAAAGACCCGATCAGTCTCGGAATCCCGGTTTACAAGACATTTCGACAATGGTAAAACAAGACCAGCAAAGCCACCCGAATGTGCCGACAAATCCCGATAGGAGCTGCACATATCTCGTTCTCAGGGCACACCGGATGAGACATCCTACGAGTAAAACCAGACCTCGAGTTTCCAGGAGGGGGCCCCGCAGTCTACTCAGTTCGGACCAACACTCGAAGGAGCACTGGCCCGGGGGGGTTAAAATAAAGATGACCCTCGGGCTCGCGAAAACCCAGGGGAAAAGGCTTAGGTGGCAAATGGTAAAACCAAGATTGGGCCTTGCTGGAGGAGTTTTATTCAAGGCGAACTGTCAAGGGGGTCCCATAAATCACCCGACCGCGTAAGGAACGCAAACTCAAGGAACATAATCCCGGTATAACAGTAACTAGGGCGGCAAGAGTGGAACAACACACCAGGCATAAGGCCGAGCCTTCCACCCTTTACCAAATATATAGATGCATTAAATTAAATAAGAGATATTGTGATATCCCAACATATCCATGTTCCAACATGGAACAAACTTCAACTTCACCTGCAACTAGCAACGCTACAAGAGGGGCTGAGCAAAAGCGGTAACATAGCCAAACAACGGTTCGCTAGGAAAGGATGGTTAGAGGCTGACATGGCAAAATGGGAGACATGATATAGCAAGTGATAGGTAGCGCAGCATGGCAATAGAGCGAACAACTAGCAAAGCAAAGATAGAAGTGATTTCGAGGGGTGGTCATCTTGCCTGCAAGATTCTCAGAGTTGTCGAAAGCTTGGTCCTCGTAAGCGTACTCAACAGGTTCCTCGTTCACGAACTCATCTCCCGGCTCTACCCAAGACAAGAACACAAGCAAACGGCACCACAATCAATCACGAGAAATGCACAAGCAACGTGATGCAAAACATGTATGATATGCGGGATATGATATGCAATGCATATGCGTGCTCCGGAAGGAAAAAGATGAACATGGCAGAAACTTGGCAAACCAAGCATGCCACTGGAAAGATGAGATGATTTTGGTCGAAATCGATATAAAGATCACCGGAATCGGATGCACGGTTTGCAAATGGCAAGCAAAACAAGAATGACACGAATCTGCAATTAACAGCATGACAGCACTTAAAATACAACAAGTAACAAGGCTACAACACTCTAACATAGCAACAAAGCACATGGCAGTAATCTAAAGGAGATGCTTGACAAAAGATGAACACTGAGCTACGGCTAGATCACAACATATCAAGCTCAAACAAGCATGGCAAAAGTGCAAAAGATAACAGGATCACAGACGGTGAAAAACTGGACATGGCAGAAAACAGCATCAGGTAGCAATGTTCAGAGCACGAAATCAACATGCTACAGGCAATTAACATAGCAAAACAAGGTATGGCAGTGTTCTACTAAATGCATATTACAAAAGTCCCTTAATGACCATAAGCCAAAAAGGACCAGAAGATATGATGGCAAGCATGTAAACATAGCAAGTTTCGTTATCAGGTTTCAGAGCAGAAAACAGAGCATGGCAGAAATAATAATATGTAGGCCTCTTTGTGAGCTTGATGCACTCACTACAGAGCAAGGCATGACAAAACAAGCATACCTACAGCAAGATGGCATGTTTATGAAGCTATCCATGGCAAGAACAATTGCATATCATGTATGGATCAACTAAAATAAGCTTGGCAAAAATGAATACCATGTTAAGAATCTGCCAGAAATATTTATAGCAAAAGTAGAGCAAGATTGAGTCATCCTATGGCACTCCATAATTGTAAACAATTGCAGGAATGGATCAATTACAACTATAGCTACAAAACATTCTTACTGAACATCTCCACAATATTCATGGATCTCTCTGTAGCATCAAGTTTACATGGCAACATAATAACAGCAGACAAGGACTTAGAGAAATCACCAAGTCCCTGAAATCAGAAATATTACGGGGCCTACTTTGCATGCTTGTGCTAGTCACCACAGGGATCACAAAAATACATGGCACACACCCTTGGAAAGATGGCATGGCATACTTCAAAACACATGTAGAGCTCATGCTCATAAGATGCACAGAATTAAAGATACAAAAATGACAAATCTCCAAGTTCTGATAAGAACCAGAGAATAACAGCAACTAGCCCTCTTCCAACAGAGATTTGGGCATCAAGATGACCTCTAATGAACACGGTGCAATTGAACAAAATGTAGAGCATCACGAGACGAACAATTTTACATATTACACGCGTGCATCGGAGCTACATGCAAGGAGTTATGGCATCACGAACAGGGGCACATAATTTTAAAGATGCAAAAAACTTAGGAAATTTGAGGGGCTCGGGGGAAAAGTCAACCGAACAGTGCACTGGATCTGGATCGAGGACTCCTCGGGGAGCTCGGGCTCGGGCTGCCGCCGGCGGCGGCGATGGAGGTCGACGACGGCGAGATAGGGGACGGCGGGGCCGGCACCGGCGGGATCCGGGCGAGGGCGGCGGGCTCCGCTCGGGGCAGGGGCGCGGCACGG